>NW_027480664.1:300000-556067 GCF_051401765.1 Calliopsis andreniformis
CTGAGGATTGAGGATTGAGAATTGAGGATTCAGGATTGAGGATTGAAGATTGAGGATTGGGTATTGAGGATTGAAGAATGAGGATTGAGGATTGAGGATTGAGGACTGAGGATTGAGGATTGAGGATTGAAGATTGAGGATTGGGTTTTGAGGATTGAAGAATGAGGATTGAGGATTGAGGATTGAGGATTGAAGAAAGAGTATTGTGGATTGAAGATTGAGGATTGAGGATTGAGTATTGAGGATTGAGGATTGAGTATTGAAAACTTTGGATTGAGGATATTCTATTGAGGATTGAGGATTGACAACTGATTGTTGAGGACTGAGGGCCGAAGATTGAGGATTCAGGATTGAGGATTCAGAATTGAGGTTTGAGGACTGAGGATTGAGGATTGAAGATTGAGTATTGAGGATTGAATGTTGAGGATTGAGGATTGAGGATTGAGGATTGACGATGAGGTCTGAGGGTTGAGGATTGAGGTTTGAGGACTGAGGCCTGAGGATTGAGGATTGAGAATTGAGGATTCAGGATTGAGAATTGAAGATTGAGGGTTGGGTATTGAGGATTGAAGAATGAGGATTGAGGATTGAGGATTGAAGAATGAGGATTGAGGATTGAGGATTGAGGATTGAGGATTGAGGATTGAGGACTGAGTATTGAGAATTGAAGATTGAGGATTGAGGATTGAGGATTGAGGATTGAGGATTGAGTGTTGAGGATTGAGGATTGAGGATTGAAGAAAGAGTATTGAGGATTGAAGATTGAGTATTGGGGATTGAGGATTGAGGATTGAGTACTGAAGATAGAGGATGAGGGCTGAGGGTTGAGGATTGAGGTTTGAGGACTGAGGGCTTAGGATTGAGGATTGAGGATTGAGGATTGAGGATTGAGGATTGAGGATTGTGAATGAGGGCTCAGGGTTGAGGGTTGAGTGATGAGAATTGGTGATTGTGAATAGTGGTTTGAAGATTGCAGATTGAGTATTGAGTATTGATAACTGTGAATTGAGGATATTCTATTGAAGATCGAGGATTGACAACTGATTGTTGATGACTGAGGGCTGAAGATTGAGGATGCAGGAATGAGGATTCAGAATTGAGGTTCGAGGACTGAGGATTGAGGATTGAAGATTGAGTATTGAGGATTGAAGAATGAGGATTGAGGATTGTGGATTGAGGATTGAGGATTGAAGGTTGAGTATTGAGGATTGAAGGTTGACGATTGAGGATTGAGGATTGAGGATTGAAGATTGAGGATTGGGGACTGAGTGTTGAGGGTTGAGTGATGAGAATTGAGCTTGTGGATAGAGATTTGAAGAATGCAGATTGAGTATTGAGTATTGAAAACTGTGAATTGGTGATATTCTATTGAGGATTGAGGATTGACAACTGATTGTTGAGGTCTGAGGACTGAAGACTGAGGATTCAGGATTGAGGATTCAGGATTGACGTTTGAGGACTGAGGATTGAGGATTAAGGATTGAGGCTTGAGGATTGAGGATTAAGGGTTGAAGATGGAGGATTGAGGATTGAGGATTCAGAATTGAGAATTGAGGATTGAGGATTGAGGATTGAAGATTGAGGATTGAGGTTTGAGGACTGAGGACTGAGGATCGAGGTTTGAGAATTGAGGATTCAGGATTGAGGATTGAGGATTGACGATTGAAGATTGAGTATTGAGGATTGAAGACTGACGATTGAGGATTGAGGATTGAGGATTGAGGATTGAGGATTGAGGATTGAAGATTGAGTATAGAGGATTGAAGATTGAGGATTGAGGATTGAAGATTGATCATTGAGGATAGAGGATGAGGGCTGAGGATTGAGGATTGAGGTTTGAGGACTGAGGACTGAGGATCGAGGTTTGAGAATTGAGGATTCAGGATTGAGGATTGAGGATTGAGGATTGAAGATTGAGTATTGAGGATTGAAGACTGACGATTGAGGATTGAGGATTGAGGATTGAGGATTGAGGATTGAGGATTGAAGATTGAGTATAGAGGATTGAAGATTGAGTATCGAGGATTGAAGATTGAGGATTGAGGATTGAGGATTGAGGATTGAGGATTGAAGATTGAGGATTGGGGACTGAGTGTTGAGGGTTGAGTGATGAGAATTGATGTTTGTGGATAGAGATTTGAAGATTGCAGATTGAGTATTTTGTATTGAAGACTGTGAATTGAGGATATTCTATTGAGGATTTAGGATTGACAACTGATTGTTGAGGACTGAGTGCTGAAGATTGAGGATTTAGAATTGTGGTTTGAGGACTGAGGATTGAGGATTGAGGATTGAGGATTGTGGATTGAGGATTGAGGATTGAAGATTGAGGAGTGAGGATTGAGGATTGAGGATTGAGGATTGAAGATTGAGGATTGGGGACTGAGTGTTGAGGGTTGAGGATTGAGGATTGAGGATTCAGTATTGAGGATTGAAGATTGAGAATTGAGGGTTGAGGATTGTGCATTGAGGACTGAGTGTTGAGGGTTGAGTGATGAGAATTGGTGATTGTGGATAGTGTCTTGAAGATTGCAGATTGAGTATTGAGTATTGAAAACTGTGAATTGAGGATATTCTATTGAGGATTGAGGATTGACAACTGATTGTTGATGACTGAGGGCTGAAGATTGAGGATTCAGGAATGAGGATTCAGAATTGAGGTTCGAGGACTGAGGATTGAGGATTGAGGATGAGGACTGATGGTTGAGGATTGAGGATTGAAGATTGAGGATTGGGTATTGAGGATTGAAGAATGAGGATTGAGGATTGAGGATTGAGGCTTGAGGATTGAGGATTGAAGATTGAGGATTGGGTATTGAGGATTGAAGAATGAGGATTGAGGATTGAGGATTGAGGATTGAGGATCGAAGATTGAGTATTGAGGGTTGAAGATTGACGACTGAGGATTGTGGATTCAGGATTGAGGATTGAACATTGAGGACTGAGTGTTGAGGGTTGAGTAATGGGAATTGTTGTTTGTGGACAAGGGTTTGAAGATTGCAGATTGAGTATTGAGTATCGAAAACTGTGAATTGAGGATATTCTATTGAGGATTGAGGATTGACAACTGATTGTTGATGACTGAGGGCTGAAGATTGAGGATTCAGGAATGCGGATTCAGAATTGAGGTTCGAGGTCTGAGGATTGAGGATTGAGGATTGAGAATTGAGGTTTGAGGGTTGAGGATTGAAGATTGAGGATTGTGTACTGAGGATTGAAGAATGAGGATTGAGGATTGAGGATTGAGTATTGAGGATTGAAGAAAGAGTATTGTGGATTGAAGATTGAGGATTGGGGAGTGAGGATTGAGGATTGAGGATTGAAGATTGAGGACGAGGGCTGAGGGTTGAGGATTGAGGATTGAGGACTGAGGGCTGAGGATTGAGGATTGAGAATTGAGGATTGAGGGTTGAGGATTGAGGATTGTGAATGTGGGCTCAGGGCTGAGGATTGAGGTTTGAGTATAGAATCCTGAGAATTCAGAATATTCTATTGAGTATTGAGAATTGAGGATTGATGTTTGAGTATTGAGGATTGAGGATTGAGGACTGAGGATTGAGTATTGAAGATTGAGGATTGATGATTGAGGATTGAGGATTGAGAATTGAGGATTGAGGTTTGAGGATTGAAGATTGAGGATTCAGGATTGAGGATTGAGGATTGAGGATTGAGGATTGAGGATTCAGTATTGAGGATTGAAGATTGAGAATTGGGGACTGAGTGTTGAAGATTGAGGATTGAGGATTGAGTATTGAGGATTGAGGTTTGAGGATTGAAGATTGAGGATTCAGGATTGAGGATTGAGGATTGAGGATTCAGAATTGAGGATTCAGAACTGAGGTTTGAGGACAGAGGATTGAGGATTGAGGATTGAGGATTGAGGATTGAGGATTGAGGATCGAGGATTGAAGACTGGGGATTGAGGTTTGAGGATGAGGGCTGAGGATTGAGGTTTGAGGACTGAGGACTGAGAATCAAGGATTGAGAATTGAGGATTGAGGATTGTGGATTGAAGATTGAGGACTGGGTATAGAGGATTGAAGATTGAGGATTGTGTACTGAGGATTGAAGAATGAGGATTGAGGATTGAGGATTGAGTATTGAGGATTGAAGAAAGAGTATTGTGGATTGAAGATTGAGGATTGGGGAGTGAGGATTGAGGATTGAGGATTGAAGATTGAGGACGAGGGCTGAGGGTTGAGGATTGAGGATTGAGGACTGAGGGCTGAGGATTGAGGATTGAGAATTGAGGATTGAGGGTTGAGGATTGAGGATTGTGAATGTGGGCTCAGGGCTGAGGATTGAGGTTTGAGTATAGAATCCTGAGAATTCAGAATATTCTATTGAGTATTGAGAATTGAGGATTGATGGCTGAGTATTGAGGATTGAGGATTGAGGACTGAGGATTGAGTATTGAAGATTGAGGATTGATGATTGAGGATTGAGGATTGAGAATTGAGGATTGAGGTTTGAGGTTTGAGGATGAGGGCTGAGGGTTGAGGATTGAGGTTTGTGGACTGAGGACTGAGGGTCAAGGATTGACAATTGAGGATTGAGGATTGTGGATTGAAGATTGAGGACTGGGTATAGAGGATTGAAGAATGAGGATTGAGAATTGAGGATTGAGGATTGAGGATTGAGGATTGAGGATTGAAGATTGAGTATTGAGGATTGAAGACTGACGATTGAGGATTGTGGATTGAGGATTGAGGATTGAGGATTGAGGATTGAAGATTGAGTATTGAGGATTGAAGATTGAGGACTGAGGATTGAGGTTTGAGGACTGAGGACTGAGGATCAAAGATTGAGAATTGAGGATTGAGGATTGTGGATTGAAGATTGAGGACTGGGTATAGAGGATTGAAGAATGAGGATTGAGAATTGAGGATTGAGGATTGAGGATTGAGGATTGAGGATTGATGATTGAGTATTGAGGATTGAAGACTGACGATTGAGGATTGAGGATTGAGGATTGAGGATTGAGGATTGAGGATTGAAGATTGAGTATTGAGGATTGAAGATTGAGGATTGAGGATTGAGGATTGAGGATTGAGTATTGAAGTTTGAGGATGAGGGCTGAGGGTTGAGGATTGAGGTTTGAGGACTGAGGGCTGAGGATTGAGGATTGAGAATTGAGGATTGAGGATTGAGGATTGAGGATTGAAGATTGAGGATTGAGTATTGAGGATTGAAGATTGAGGATTGATGATTGAGGATTGAGGATTGACGACGAGGTCTGAGGGTTGAGGATTGAGGTTTGATGACTGAGGACTGAGGATTGAGGATTGAGAATTGAGGACTGAGGATTGAGGATTGAAAATGGAGGATTGGGTATTGAGAATTGAGGAATGAGGATTGAGGATTGAGGAATGAGGGTTGAGGAATGAAGACTGAGGATTGAGGATTGAGGATTGAGGGTTGAAGATTGAGTATTGAGGATTGTAGGTTGAGGATTGAGGATTGAGGATTGAGGATTGAGGATTGAAGATTGAGGATTGGCGACTGAGTGTTGAGGGTTGGGTGATGAGAATTGATGTTTGTGGATAGAGATTTGATGACTGCAGACTGAGTATTGCGTATTGGAGACTCTGAACTGATGATATTCTATTGAGGATTGAGAATTGACAGCTGATTGTTGAGGTCTGAGGTCTGAAGATTGAGGATTCAGGGTTGAGGATACAGGATTGAGGATTGAGGACTGAGGATTGAGGATTGAGGATTGAGGATTGAAGACTGAGGATTGAAGATTGAGGATTGAGGATTGAGTATTGAGGTTTGAGGATTGAAGACTGAGGATTGAAGATTGAGGATTGAGGATTGAGGATGAGGGCTGAGGATTGAGGATTGACGTCTGAGGACTGAAGACTGAGGATCGAGGATTGAGAATTGAGGATTGAAGATTGAGGATTGAGGATTGAGGATTGAAGATTGAGTATTGATGATTGAAGACTGACGATTGAGGATTGAGGATTGAGGATTGAGAATTGAGGATTGAGGATTGAAGATTGAGTATTGAGTTTGAAGATTGAGGTCTGAGGATTGAGAATTGAGGATTGAGGATTGAAGTCTGAGGATGAGGGCTCAGGGTTGAGGATTGACGTTTGAGGACTGAGGGCTGTGGATTGAGGATTGAGAATTGAGGATTGAGGATTGAGGATTGAAGATTGAGGATTGGGTATTGAGGACTGAGTGTTGAGGGTTGAGTGATGAGCATTGATGTTTGTGGATAGTGTTTTGAAGATTGCAGATTGAGTATTGAGTATTGAAAACTGTCAATTGAGGATATTCTATTGAGGATTGAGGATTGACAACTGATTGTTGATGACTGAGTGCTGAAGATTGAGGATTCAGGAATGAGGATTCAGAATTGAGGTTCGAGGACTGAGGATTGAGGATTGAAGATTGAGTATTGAGGATTCAAGATTGAGGATTGAGGATTGAGGATAGAGGATTGAGGATGAGGGCTGAGGGTAGAGGACTGAGGTTTGAGGACTGAGGACTGAGGATTGAGGATTGAGAATTGAGAATTGAGGATTGAGGATTGAGGATTGAAGATTGAGGATTGGGTATTGACGATTGAAGAATGAGGATTGAGGATTGGGTATTGAGGATTGAAGAATGAGGATTGAAGATTGAGGATTGATGATTGAGGATTGAGGATTGAGAATTGAGGATTGAGGTTTGAGGTTTGAGGATGAGGGCTGAGGGT
The DNA here is from genome assembly GCF_051401765.1 of Calliopsis andreniformis. Lineage (NCBI taxonomy): Eukaryota > Metazoa > Arthropoda > Insecta > Hymenoptera > Andrenidae > Calliopsis > Calliopsis andreniformis. The sequence goes on from NW_027480664.1 coordinate 306,710, forward strand.
TGAGGATTGAGGTTTGTGGACTGAGGACTGAGGGTCAAGGATTGAGAATTGAGGATTGAGGATTGTGGATTGAAGATTGAGGACTGGGTATAGAGGATTGAAGAATGAGGATTGAGAATTGAGGATTGAGGATTGAGGATTGAGGATTGAGGATTGAAGATTGAGTATTGAGGATTGAAGACTGACGATTGAGGATTGTGGATTGAGGATTGAGGATTGAGGATTGAGTGTTGAAGATTGAGTATTGAGGATTGAAGATTGAGGACTGAGGATTGAGGTTTGAGGACTGAGGACTGAGGATCAAGGATTGAGAATTGAGGATTGAGGATTGTGGATTGAAGATTGAGGACTGGGTATAGAGGATTGAAGAATGAGGATTGAGAATTGAGGATTGAGGATTGAGGATTGAGGATTGAGGATTGATGATTGAGTATTGAGGATTGAGTATTGAGGATTGAAGATTGAGGATTGATGATTGAGGATTGAGGATTGACGACGAGGTCTGAGGGTTGAGGATTGAGGTTTGATGACTGAGGACTGAGGATTGAGGATTGAGAATTGAGGACTGAGGATTGAGGATTGAAAATAGAGGATTGGGTATTGAGAATTGAGGAATGAGGATTGAGGATTGAGGAATGAGGTTTGAGGAATGAAGACTGAGGATTGAGGATTGAGGATTGAGGGTTGAAGATTGAGTATTGAGGATTGAAGATTGAGGATTCATGATTGAGGATTGAGGATTGACGACGAGGTCTGAGGGTTGAGGATTGAGGTTTGATGACTGAGGACTGAGGATTGAGGATTGAGAATTGAGGACTGAGGATTGAGGATTGAAAATAGAGGATTGGGTATTGAGAATTGAGGAATGAGGATTGAGGATTGAGGAATGAGGGTTGAGGAATGAAGACTGAGGATTGAGGATTGAGGATTGAGGGTTGAAGATTGAGTATTGAGGATTGTAGGTTGAGGATTGAGGATTGAGGATTGAGGATTGAAGATTGAGGATTGGCGACTGAGTGTTGAGGGTTGGGTGATGAGAATTGATGTTTGTGGATAGAGATTTGATGACTGCAGACTGAGTATTGCGTATTGGAGACTCTGAACTGATGATATTCTATTGAGGATTGAGAATTGACAGCTGATTGTTGAGGTCTGAGGTCTGAAGATTGAGGATTCAGGGTTGAGGATACAGGATTGAGGATTGAGGATTGAGGATTGAGGATTGAGGATTGAGGATTGAAGACTGAGGATTGAAGATTGAGGATTGAGGATTGAGAATTGAGGATTGAGAATTGAGGATTGAGGATTGAAGATTGAGTATTGAGGTTTGAGGATTGAAGACTGAGGATTGAAGATTGAGGATTGAGGATTGAGGATGAGGGCTGAGGATTGAGGATTGAGGTCTGAGGACTGAAGACTGAGGATCGAGGATTGAGAATTGAGGATTGAAGATTGAGGATTGAGGATTGAGGATTGAAGATTGAGTATTGATGATTGAAGACTGACGATTGAGGATTGAGGATTGAGGATTGAGAATTGAGGATTGAGGATTGAAGATTGAGTATTGAGGTTGAAGATTGAGGTCTGAGGATTGAGGATTGAGGATTGAGGATTGAAGTCTGAGGATGAGGGCTCAGGGTTGAGGATTGACGTTTGAGGACTGAGGGCTGAGGATTGAGGATTGAGAATTGAGGATTGAGGATTGAGGATTGAAGATTGAGGATTGGGTATTGAGGACTGAGTGTTGAGGGTTGAGTGATGAGAATTGATGTTTGTGGATCTTGATTTGAAGATCGCAGATTGAGTATTGCGTATTGAAAACTCTGAACTGAGGATATTCTATTGCGGATTGAGGATTGACAGCTGATTGTTGAGGACTGAGTGCTGAAGATTGAGGATTCAGGATTGAGGATTCAGGATTGTGGTTTGAGGACAGAGGATTGAGGATTGAGGATTGAGGATTGAGGATTGACGATTGAGGATTGAAGATTGAGGATTGGGTACTGAGGATTGAACATTGAGGATGGAGGATTGAGGGTTGAGGATTGAGGATTGAGGATTGAAGATTGAATATTGATGATTGAAGATTGAGGATTGAGGATTGAGGATTGAGAATTGAGGATTGAGGATTGAGGATTGAGGATTGAGGATTGAAGATTGAGGACTGGGTATAGAGGATTGAAGAATGAGGATTGAGAATTGAGGATTGAGGATTGAGGATTGAGGATTGTGGATTGTGGATTGAAGATTGAGGACTGGGTATAGAGGATTGAAGAATGAGGATTGAGAATTGAGTACTGAGGATTGAGGATTGAGGATTGAGGATTGAAGATTGAGTATTGAGGATTGAAGACTGACGATTGAGGATTGAGCATTGAGGATTGAGGATTGAGGATTGAGGATTGAAGATTGAGTATTGAGGATTGAAGATTGAGGATTGAGGATAGAGGATGAGGGCTGAGGATTGAGGATTGAGGTTTGAGGACTGAGGACTGAGGATCGAGGTTTGAGAATTGAGGATTGAGGATTGAGGATTGAAGATTGAGGATTGGGGAGTGAGGATTGAGGATTGAGGATTGAAGATTGAGGACGAGGACTGAGGATTGAGGAATTGAGGATTGAGGACTGAGGACTGAGTATCGGGGCTTGAGAATTGAGGATTGAGGATAGAGGATTGAGGATTGAGTATTGAAGATTGAGTATTGAGGATTGAAGACTGACGATTGAGGATTGAGGTTTGAGGATTGAAGATTGAATATTGAGGATTGAAGATCGAGGATTGAGGATTGAGGATTGAGGATTGAGGATTGAGGATTGCAGATTGAGTATTGAGTATTGAAAACTGTTAATTGACGAGATTCTATTGCGGATTGAGGATTGACAGCTGATTGTTGAGATCTGAGGTCTGAAGATTGAGGATTCAGGATTGAGGATACAGGATTGAGGCTTGAGGATTGAGGATTAAGGGTTGAAGATGGAGGATTGAGGATTGATGACCAGGGCGGAGAGTTGAGGATTGAGGATTGAGGGCTCAGGACTGAGGATTGAGGATTGAGGGATGAGGATTCAGGATTGAGGATTGAGGGTTGCGTATTGAAGATTGCGGATTGATGATTGAGGATTGAAGATTGAGTATTGAGGATTGAATGCTGAGGATTGAGGATTGAGGATTGAGGAGTGACGATGAGGGCTGAGGGTTGAGGATTGAGGTTTGAGGACTGAGGCCTGAGGATTGAGGATTGAGAATTGAGGATTCAGGATTGAGGATTGAAGATTGAGGATTGGGTATTGAGGATTGAAGAATGAGGATTGAGGATTGAGGATTGAGGACTGAGGATTGAGGATTGAGGATTGAAGATTGAGGATTGGGTTTTGAGGATTGAAGAATGAGGATTGAGGATTGAGGATTGAGGATTGAAGAAAGAGTATTGTGGATTGAAGATTGAGGATTGAGGATTGAGTATTGAGGATTGAGGATTGAGTATTGAAAACTTTGGATTGAGGATATTCTATTGAGGATTGAGGATTGACAACTGATTGTTGAGGACTGAGGGCCGAAGATTGAGGATTCAGGATTGAGGATTCAGAATTGAGGTTTGAGGACTGAGGATTGAGGATTGAAGATTGAGTATTGAGGATTGAATGTTGAGGATTGAGGATTGAGGATTGAGGATTGACGATGAGGGCTGAGGGTTGAGGATTGAGGTTTGAGGACTGAGGCCTGAGGATTGAGGATTGAGAATTGAGGATTCTGGATTGAGGATTGAAGATTGAGGGTTGGGTATTGACGGTTGAAGATTGAGGATTGAGGATTGAGGATTGAGGATTGAGGATTGAGGATCGAAGATTGAGGATAGGGGACTGAGTGTTGAGGGTTGAGTGTTGAGAATTGATGTTTGTGGATAGAGATTTGAAGATTGCAAATTGAGTATTGCGTATTGAAAACTCTGAACTGAGGATATTCTATTGAGGATTGAGGATCGACAACTGATTGTTGAGGACAGAGTGCTGAAGATTGAGGATTCAGGTTTGAGGACTCAGGATTATGGTTTCAGGACTGAGGACTGAGGATTGAGGATTGAGGATTGAGGATTGAGGATTGAGGATTGAGGATTGAGGATTGAAGATTGAGGATTGGGTATTGAGGATTGAACATTGAGGATCGAGGATTGAGGATTGAAGATTGAGGATTGAGGATTGAAGATAGAATATTACTGATTGAAGTTTGAGGATTGAGGATTGAGGGTTGTTGATTGAGGACGAGGATTGAGGGCTGAGTATTGATGTTTGAGGTCTGAGGATTGAGGATTGTGGATGGAGAATTGAGGATTGAGGATTGAGGATTGTAGATTGAGGATTGGGTATTGAGGATTGGAGAATGATGATTGAGGATTTAGGATTGAGGATTGAGGATTGAGGATTGAAGATTGAGGATTGGGTACTGAGGATTGAAGAATGAGGATTGAGGATTGAGGATTGAGGATTGAGTGTTGAGGATTGAAGGTTGAGTATTGAAGGTTGAAGACTGACGATTGAGGATTGAGGATTGAGGATTGAGAATTGAGGACTGAGGATTGAAGGTTGAGTATTGAGGATTGAAGATTGACGATTGAGGATTGAGGATTGAGGATTGAGGATTGAAGATTGAGGATTGGGGACTGAGTGTTGAGGGTTGAGTTGTGAGAATTGATGTTTTTGGATAGAGGTTTGAAGATTGCAGATTGAGTATTGATTATTGAAAACTGTGAATTGATGATATTATATTGAGGATTGAGGATTGACAGCTGATTGTTGAGGTCTGAGGTCTGAAGATTGAGGATTCAGGATTGAGGATACAGGATTGAGGTTTGAGGACTGAGTATTCAGGATTGAGGATTGAGAATTGAGGGTTGAGGATTGAGGTTTGAGGACTGAGGACTGAGGATTGAGGATTGAGAATTGAGGATTGAGGATTGAGGTTTGAGGATTGAGGATTGAAGATTGAGTATCGAGGATTGAAGATTGAGGATTGAGGATTGAGGATTGAGGATTGAGGATTGAAGATTGAGGATTGGGGACTGAGTGTTGAGGGTTGAGTGATGAGAATTGATGTTTGTGGATAGAGATTTGAAGATTGCAGATTGAGTATTTTGTATTGAAGACTGTGAATTGAGGATATTCTATTGAGGATTTAGGATTGACAACTGATTGTTGAGGACTGAGTGCTGAAGATTGAGGATTCAGGATTGAGGATTTAGAATTGTGGTTTGAGGACTGAGGATTGAGGATTGAGGATTGAGGATTGTGGATTGAGGATTGAGGATTGAAGATTGAGGAGTGAGGATTGAGGATTGAGGATTGAGGATTGAAGATTGAGGATTGGGGACTGAGTGTTGAGGGTTGAGTTGTGAGAATTTATGTTTGTGGATAGAGATTTGAAGATTGCAGATTGAGTATTGAGTATTGAAAACTGTGAATTGACGAGATTCTATTGAGGATTGAGGATTGACAGCTGATTGTTGAGGTCTGAGGTCTGAAGATTGAGGATTCAGGGTTGAGGATACAGGATCGAGGATTGAGAATTGAGGATTGAGGATTGAGGATTGAGGATTGAGGATTAAGGATTGAATATTGAAGATTGAAGATTTAGGATTGGGGACTGAGGATTGAAGATTGAGGATTGAGGGTTGAGTATTGAGGATTGAGGATTGAGGATTGAGGATTCAGTATTGAGGATTGAAGATTGAGAATTGAGGGTTGAGGATTGTGCATTGAGGACTGAGTGTTGAGGGTTGAGTGATGAGAATTGGTGATTGTGGATAGTGTCTTGAAGATTGCAGATTGAGTATTGAGTATTGAAAACTGTGAATTGAGGATATTCTATTGAGGATTGAGGATTGACAACTGATTGTTGATGACTGAGGGCTGAAGATTGAGGATTCAGGAATGAGGATTCAGAATTGAGGTTCGAGGACTGAGGATTGAGGATTGAGGATGAGGACTGATGGTTGAGGATTGAGGATTGAAGATTGAGGATTGGGTATTGAGGATTGAAGAATGAGGATTGAGGATTGAGGATTGAGGCTTGAGGATTGAGGATTGAAGATTGAGGATTGGGTATTGAGGATTGAAGAATGAGGATTGAGGATTGAGGATTGAGGATTGAGGATCGAAGATTGAGTATTGAGGGTTGAAGATTGACGACTGAGGATTGTGGATTCAGGATTGAGGATTGAACATTGAGGACTGAGTGTTGAGGGTTGAGTAATGGGAATTGTTGTTTGTGGACAAGGGTTTGAAGATTGCAGATTGAGTATTGAGTATCGAAAACTGTGAATTGAGGATATTCTATTGAGGATTGAGGATTGACAACTGATTGTTGATGACTGAGGGCTGAAGATTGAGGATTCAGGAATGCGGATTCAGAATTGAGGTTCGAGGTCTGAGGATTGAGGATTGAGGATTGAGAATTGAGGTTTGAGGGTTGAGGATTGAAGATTGAGGATTGTGTACTGAGGATTGAAGAATGAGGATTGAGGATTGAGGATTGAGTATTGAGGATTGAAGAAAGAGTATTGTGGATTGAAGATTGAGGATTGGGGAGTGAGGATTGAGGATTGAGGATTGAAGATTGAGGACGAGGGCTGAGGGTTGAGGATTGAGGATTGAGGACTGAGGGCTGAGGATTGAGGATTGAGAATTGAGGATTGAGGGTTGAGGATTGAGGATTGTGAATGTGGGCTCAGGGCTGAGGATTGAGGTTTGAGTATAGAATCCTGAGAATTCAGAATATTCTATTGAGTATTGAGAATTGAGGATTGATGTTTGAGTATTGAGGATTGAGGATTGAGGACTGAGGATTGAGTATTGAAGATTGAGGATTGATGATTGAGGATTGAGGATTGAGAATTGAGGATTGAGGTTTGAGGATTGAAGATTGAGGATTCAGGATTGAGGATTCAGGATTGAGGATTGAGGATTGAGGATTCAGTATTGAGGATTGAAGATTGAGGATTGGGGACTGAGTGTTGAAGATTGAGGATTGAGGATTGAGTATTGAGGATTGAGGTTTGAGGATTGAAGATTGAGGATTCAGGATTGAGGATTGAGGATTGAGGATTCAGAATTGAGGATTCAGAACTGAGGTTTGAGGACAGAGGATTGAGGATTGAGGATTGAGGATTGAGGATTGAGGATTGAGGATCGAGGATTGAAGACTGGGGATTGAGGTTTGAGGATGAGGGCTGAGGATTGAGGTTTGAGGACTGAGGACTGAGAATCAAGGATTGAGAATTGAGGATTGAGGATTGTGGATTGAAGATTGAGGACTGGGTATAGAGGATTGAAGATTGAGGATTGTGTACTGAGGATTGAAGAATGAGGATTGAGGATTGAGGATTGAGTATTGAGGATTGAAGAAAGAGTATTGTGGATTGAAGATTGAGGATTGGGGAGTGAGGATTGAGGATTGAGGATTGAAGATTGAGGACGAGGGCTGAGGGTTGAGGATTGAGGATTGAGGACTGAGGGCTGAGGATTGAGGATTGAGAATTGAGGATTGAGGGTTGAGGATTGAGGATTGTGAATGTGGGCTCAGGGCTGAGGATTGAGGTTTGAGTATAGAATCCTGAGAATTCAGAATATTCTATTGAGTATTGAGAATTGAGGATTGATGGCTGAGTATTGAGGATTGAGGATTAAGGACTGAGGATTGAGTATTGAAGATTGAGGATTGATGATTGAGGATTGAGGATTGAGAATTGAGGATTGAGGTTTGAGGTTTGAGGATGAGGGCTGAGGGTTGAGGATTGAGGTTTGTGGACTGAGGACTGAGGGTCAAGGATTGACAATTGAGGATTGAGGATTGTGGATTGAAGATTGAGGACTGGGTATAGAGGATTGAAGAATGAGGATTGAGAATTGAGGATTGAGGATTGAGGATTGAGGATTGAGGATTGAAGATTGAGTATTGAGGATTGAAGACTGACGATTGAGGATTGTGGATTGAGGATTGAGGATTGAGGATTGAGGATTGAAGATTGAGTATTGAGGATTGAAGATTGAGGACTGAGGATTGAGGTTTGAGGACTGAGGACTGAGGATCAAAGATTGAGAATTGAGGATTGAGGATTGTGGATTGAAGATTGAGGACTGGGTATAGAGGATTGAAGAATGAGGATTGAGAATTGAGGATTGAGGATTGAGGATTGAGGATTGAGGATTGATGATTGAGTATTGAGGATTGAAGACTGACGATTGAGGATTGAGGATTGAGGATTGAGGATTGAGGATTGAGGATTGAAGATTGAGTATTGAGGATTGAAGATTGAGGATTGAGGATTGAGGATTGAGGATTGAGTATTGAAGTTTGAGGATGAGGGCTGAGGGTTGAGGATTGAGGTTTGAGGACTGAGGGCTGAGGATTGAGGATTGAGAATTGAGGATTGAGGATTGAGGATTGAAGATTGAGGATTGAGTATTGAGGATTGAAGATTGAGGATTGATGATTGAGGATTGAGGATTGACGACGAGGTCTGAGGGTTGAGGATTGAGGTTTGATGACTGAGGACTGAGGATTGAGGATTGAGAATTGAGGACTGAGGATTGAGGATTGAAAATAGAGGATTGGGTATTGAGAATTGAGGAATGAGGATTGAGGATTGAGGAATGAGGGTTGAGGAATGAAGACTGAGGATTGAGGATTGAGGATTGAGGGTTGAAGATTGAGTATAGAGGATTGTAGGTTGAGGATTGAGGATTGAGGATTGAGGATTGAGGATTGAAGATTGAGGATTGGCGACTGAGTGTTGAGGGTTGGGTGATGAGAATTGATGTTTGTGGATAGAGATTTGATGACTGCAGACTGAGTATTGCGTATTGGAGACTCTGAACTGATGATATTCTATTGAGGATTGAGAATTGACAGCTGATTGTTGAGGTCTGAGGTCTGAAGATTGAGGATTCAGGGTTGAGGATACAGGATTGAGGATTGAGGACTGAGGATTGAGGATTGAGGATTGAGGATTGAAGACTGAGGATTGAAGATTGAGGATTGAGGATTGAGTATTGAGGTTTGAGGATTGAAGACTGAGGATTGAAGATTGAGGATTGAGGATTGAGGATGAGGGCTGAGGATTGAGGATTGACGTCTGAGGACTCAAGACTGAGGATCGAGGATTGAGAATTGAGGATTGAAGATTGAGGATTGAGGATTGAGGATTGAAGATTGAGTATTGATGATTGAAGACTGACGATTGAGGATTGAGGATTGAGGATTGAGAATTGAGGATTGAGGATTGAAGATTGAGTATTGAGGTTGAAGATTGAGGTCTGAGGATTGAGAATTGAGGATTGAGGATTGAAGTCTGAGGATGAGGGCTCAGGGTTGAGGATTGACGTTTGAGGACTGAGGGCTGAGGATTGAGGATTGAGAATTGAGGATTGAGGATTGAGGATTGAAGATTGAGGATTGGGTATTGAGGACTGAGTGTTGAGGGTTGAGTGATGAGCATTGATGTTTGTGGATAGTGTTTTGAAGATTGCAGATTAAGTATTGAGTATTGAAAACTGTCAATTGAGGATATTCTATTGAGGATTGAGGATTGACAACTGATTGTTGATGACTGAGTGCTGAAGATTGAGGATTCAGGAATGAGGATTCAGAATTGAGGTTCGAGGACTGAGGATTGAGGATTGAAGATTGAGTATTGAGGATTCAAGATTGAGGATTGAGGATTGAGGATAGAGGATTGAGCATGAGGGCTGAGGGTTGAGGACTGAGGTTTGAGGACTGAGGACTGAGGATTGAGGATTGAGAATTGAGAATTGAGGATTGAGGATTGAGGATTGAAGATTGAGGATTGGGTATTGACGATTGAAGAATGAGGATTGAGGATTGGGTATTGAGGATTGAAGAATGAGGATTGAAGATTGAGGATTGATGATTGAGGATTGAGGATTGAGAATTGAGGATTGAGGTTTGAGGTTTGAGGATGAGGGCTGAGGGTTGAGGATTGAGGTTTGTGGACTGAGGACTGAGGGTCAAGGATTGAGAATTGAGGATTGAGGATTGTGGATTGAAGATTGAGGACTGGGTATAGAGGATTGAAGAATGAGGATTGAGAATTGAGGATTGAGGATTGAGGATTGAGGATTGAGGATTGAAGATTGAGTATTGAGGATTGAAGACTGACGATTGAGGATTGTGGATTGAGGATTGAGGATTGAGGATTGAGGATTGAAGATTGAGTATTGAGGATTGAAGATTGAGGACTGAGGATTGAGGTTTGAGGACTGAGGACTGAGGATCAAGGATTGAGAATTGAGGATTGAGGATTGTGGATTGAAGATTGAGGACTGGGTATAGAGGATTGAAGAATGAGGATTGAGAATTGAGGATTGAGGATTGAGGATTGAGGATTGAGGATTGATGATTGAGTATTGAGGATTGAGTATTGAGGATTGAAGATTGAGGATTGATGATTGAGGACTGAGGATTGACGACGAGGTCTGAGGGTTGAGGATTGAGGTTTGATGACTGAGGACTGAGGATTGAGGATTGAGAATTGAGGACTGAGGATTGAGGATTGAAAATAGAGGATTGGGTATTGAGAATTGAGGAATGAGGATTGAGGATTGAGGAATGAGGGTTGAGGAATGAAGACTGAGGATTGAGGATTGAGGATTGAGGGTTGAAGATTGAGTATTGAGGATTGAAGATTGAGGATTCATGATTGAGGATTGAGGATTGACGACGAGGTCTGAGGGTTGAGGATTGAGGTTTGATGACTGAGGACTGAGGATTGAGGATTGAGAATTGAGGACTGAGGATTGAGGATTGAAAATAGAGGATTGGGTATTGAGAATTGAGGAATGAGGATTGAGGATTGAGGAATGAGGGTTGAGGAATGAAGACTGAGGATTGAGGATTGAGGATTGAGGGTTGAAGATTGAGTATTGAGGATTGTAGGTTGAGGATTGAGGATTGAGGATTGAGGATTGAGGATTGAAGATTGAGGATTGGCGACTGAGTGTTGAGGGTTGGGTGATGAGAATTGATGTTTGTGGATAGAGATTTGATGACTGCAGACTGAGTATTGCGTATTGGAGACTCTGAACTGATGATATTCTATTGAGGATTGAGAATTGACAGCTGATTGTTGAGGTCTGAGGTCTGAAGATTGAGGATTCAGGGTTGAGGATACAGGATTGAGGATTGAGGATTGAGGATTGAGGATTGAGGATTGAGGATTGAAGACTGAGGATTGAAGATTGAGGATTGAGGATTGAGAATTGAGGATTGAAGATTGAGGATTGAGGAATGAGGATTGAAGATTGAGTATTGATGATTGAAGACTGACGATTGAGGATTGAGGATTGAGGATTGAGAATTGAGGATTGAGGATTGAAGATTGAGTATTGAGGTTTGAGGATTGAAGACTGAGGATTGAAGATTGAGGATTGAGGATTGAGGATGAGGGCTGAGGATTGAGGATTGAGGTCTGAGGACTGAAGACTGAGGATCGAGGATTGAGAATTGAGGATTGAAGATTGAGGATTGAGGATTGAGGATTGAAGATTGAGTATTGATGATTGAAGACTGACGATTGAGGATTGAGGATTGAGGATTGAGAATTGAGGATTGAGGATTGAAGATTGAGTATTGAGGTTGAAGATTGAGGTCTGAGGATTGAGGATTGAGGATTGAGGATTGAAGTCTGAGGATGAGGGCTCAGGGTTGAGGATTGACGTTTGAGGACTGAGGGCTGAGGATTGAGGATTGAGAATTGAGGATTGAGGATTGAGGATTGAAGATTGAGGATTGGGTATTGAGGACTGAGTGTTGAGGGTTGAGTGATGAGAATTGATGTTTGTGGATCGAGATTTGAAGATCGCAGATTGAGTATTGCGTATTGAAAACTCTGAACTGAGGATATTCTATTGCGGATTGAGGATTGACAGCTGATTGTTGAGGACTGAGTGCTGAAGATTGAGGATTCAGGATTGAGGATTCAGGATTGTGGTTTGAGGACAGAGGATTGAGGATTGAGGATTGAGGATTGAGGATTGACGATTGAGGATTGAAGATTGAGGATTGGGTACTGAGGATTGAACATTGAGGATGGAGGATTGAGGGTTGAGGATTGAGGATTGAGGATTGAAGATTGAATATTGATGATTGAAGATTGAGGATTGAGGATTGAGGATTGAGAATTGAGGATTGAGGATTGAGGATTGAGGATTGAGGATTGAAGATTGAGGACTGGGTATAGAGGATTGAAGAATGAGGATTGAGAATTGAGGATTGAGGATTGAGGATTGAGGATTGTGGATTGTGGATTGAAGATTGAGGACTGGGTATAGAGGATTGAAGACTGACGATTGAGGATTGAGCATTGAGGATTGAGGATTGAGGATTGAGGATTGAAGATTGAGTATTGAGGATTGAAGATTGAGGATTGAGGATAGAGGATGAGGGCTGAGGATTGAGGATTGAGGTTTGAGGACTGAGGACTGAGGATCGAGGTTTGAGAATTGAGGATTGAGGATTGAGGATTGAGGATTGAGGATTGAAGATTGTGTATTGAGGATTGAAGACTGACGATTGAGGATTGAGGATTGAGGATTGAGGATTGAGGATTGAGGATTGAGGATTGAAGATTGAGTATAGAGGATTCAAGATTGAGGATTGAGGATTGAGGATTGAGGAATCAAGTTTGAGGATGAGGGCTGATGGTTTAGGATTGAGGTTTGATGACTGAGGGCTGTGGATTGAGGATTGAGAATTGAGGATTGAGGATTGAGGATTGAAGATTGAGGCTTGAGTATTGAGGATTGAAGATTGAGGATTGAGGATTGAGGCTTGAGGATTGACGATTGAGTATTGGGGATTAAAGATTGAGAATTGAGGATTGAGGATTGATGATTGAAGATTGAAGATTGAGGATCGGGGTCTGAGTGTTGAGGGTTGAGTGATGAGAATTGATGTTTGTGGATAGAGATTTGAAGATTGCAGGTTGAGAATTGAGTATTGAAAACTGTGAATTGATGATATTCTATTGAGGATTGAGGATTGACAACTGATTGTTGATGTCTGAGGTCTGAAGACTGAGGATTCAGGATTGAGGATTCAGGATTGAGGTTTGAGGACTGAGGATTGAGGATTGAGGATTGAGGTTTGAGGATTGAGGACTGAGGATTGAAGATTGAGGATTGAGGATTGAGGATGAGGGCTGAGGATTGAGGATTGAGGTTTGAGGACTGAGGACTGATGATCGAGGATTGAGAATTGAGGATTGAGCATTGAGGATTGAGGATTGAGGATTGAAGATTGAGTATTGCGGATTGAAGACTGACGACAGAGGATTGAGGATTGAGGATTGAGGATTGAGGATTGAGGATTGAGGATTGAGGATTGAGGATTGTAGATTGAGGATTGAAGATTGAGGATTGAGAATTGAGGATTGAGGATTGAGGAATGAAGTTTGAGGATGAGGGCTGAGGATTGAGGATTGAGAATTGAGGATGAGGGCTGAGGGTTGAGGATTGAGGTTTGAGGACTGACGACTGAGGATCGAGGGTTGAGAATTGAGGATTGAGGATTGAGTATTGAAGATTGAGTATTGAGGATTGAAGACTGACGACAGAGGATTGAGGATTGAGGATTGAGGATTGAGGATTGAGGATTGAGGATTGAAGATTGAGTACTGAGGATTGAGGATTGAGGATTGAGGATTGAGGATTGAGGACTGAGGATTGAAGATTGATGATTGAGGATTGAGGATGAGGGCTGAGGGTTGAGGATTGAGGTTTGAGGACTGACAACTGAGGATCGAGGGTTGAGAATTCAGGATTGAGGATTGAGGATTGAAAACTGAGTATTGAGGATTGAAGACTGACGACAGAGGATTGAGGATTGAGGATTGAGGATTGAGGATTGAGGATTGAGGATTGAGGATTGAAGATTGAGTATTGAGGATTGAGGATTGAGTATTGAGGATTGAGGATTGAGGATTGGGGATTGAGGATTGAGGATTGGGTATTGAGGATGAGGGCTGAGGGTTGAGGATTGAGGTTTGAGGACTGAGGGCTGAGGTTTGAGGATTGAGAATTGAGGATTGAGGATTGAGGGTTGAAGATAGAGGCTTGAGTATTGAGGATTGAAGATTGAGGATTGAGGATTGAGGATTGAGGATTGAGGATTGAGGATTGAGGATTGAGGATTGAGGATTGAGGATTGAGGATTGAGGATTGAGGATTGAGGATTGAGGATTGAGGATTGAGGATTGAAGATTGAAGATTGAATATTTCTGATTGAAGATTGAGGATTGAGGATTGAGGGTTGTGGATTGAGGACGAGGACTGAGGGCAGAGTATTGATGTTTGAGGTCTGAGGATTGAGGATTGAGGATTGAGAATTGAGGATTGAGGATTGAGGATTGAAGATTGATGATTGGGTATTAAGGATTGAAGAATGAGGATTGAGGATTGAGGAATGAGGACTGAGGATTGAGGATTGAGTATTGAGGATTGAGGATTGATGATTGAGGATTGAAGATTGAGGATTGGGGACTGAGTGTTGAGGGTTGAGTGATGAGAATTGATGTTTGTGGATAGAGATTTGAAGATTGCAGGTTGAGTGTTGAGTATTGAAAGGTGTGAATTGATGATATTCTATTGAGGATTGAGGATTGACAACTGATTGTTGATGTCTGAGGTCTGAAGATTGAGGATTCAGGATTGAGGATTCAGGATTGAGGTTTGAGGGCTGAGGATTGAGGATTGAGGATTGAGGATTGAGGATTGAGGACTGAGGATTGAAGATTGAGGATTGAGGATAGAGGATGAGGGCTGAGTATTGAGGATTGAGGTTTGAGGACTGAGGACTGAGGATCGAGGTTTGAGAATTGAGGATTGAGGATTGAGGATTGAAGATTGAGTATTGAGGATTGAAGACTGACGATTGAGGATTGAGGATTGAGGATTGAGGATTGAGGATTGAGGATTGAAGATTGAGTATAGAGGATTGAAGATTGAGGATTGAGGATTGAGGATTGAGGATTGAGGAATGAAGTTTGAGGATGAGGGCTGATGGTTGAGGATTGAGGTTTGAGGACTGAGGGCTGAGGATTGAGGATTGAGAATTGAGGATTGAGGATTGAGGATTGAAGGTTGAGGCTTGAGTATTGAGGATTGAAGATTGAGGATTGAGGATTGAGGCTTGAGGATTGACGATTTTGTATTGGGGATTAAAGATTGAGAATTGAGGATTGAGGATTGATGATTGAAGATTGAGGATTGAGGATTGGGGACTGAATGTTGAGGGTTGAGTGATGAGAATTGATGTTTGTGGATAGAGATTTGAAGATTGCAGGTTGAGTATTGAGTATTGAAACTGTGAATTGATGATATTCTATTGAGGATTGAGGATTGACAACTGATTGTTGATGTCTGAGGTCTGAAGACTGAGGATTCAGGATTGAGGATTCAGGATTGAGGTTTGAGGACTGAGGATTGAGGATTGAGGATTGAGGTTTGAGGATTGAGGACTGAGGATTGAAGATTGAGGATTGAGGATTGAGGATGAGGGCTGAGGGTTGAGGATTGAGGTTTGAGGACTGAGGACTGAGGATCGAGGTTTGAGAATTGAGGATTGAGGATTGAGGATTGAGGATTGAGGATTGAAGATTGAGTATTGAGGATTGAAGATTGAGGATTGAGGATTGAGGATTGAGGATTGAGGATTGAGGATTGAACATTGAGGATTGAGGATTGAGGATTGAGGATTGAGGATTGAGGATTGAAGATTGAAGATTGAATATTTCTGATTGAAGATTGAGGATTGAGGATTGAGGGTTGTGGATTGAGGACGAGGACTGAGGGCTGAGTATTGATGTTTGAGGTCTGAGGATTGAGGATTGAGGATTGAGAATTGAGGATTGAGGATTGAGGATTGAAGATTGATGATTGGGTATTAAGGATTGAAGAATGAGGATTGAGGATTGAGGATTGAGGACTGAGGATTGAGGATTGAGTATTGAGGATTGAGGATTGATGATTGAGGATTGAAGATTGAGGATTGGGGACTGAGCGTTGAGGGTTGAGTGATGAGAATTGATGTTTGTGGATAGAGATTTGAAGATTGCAGGTTGAGTATTGAGTATTGAAACGTGTGAATTGATGATATTCTATTGTGGATTGAGGATTGACAACTGATTGTTGATGTCTGAGGTCTGAAGATTGAGGATTCAGGATTGAGGATTCAGGATTGAGGTTTGAGGGCTGAGGATTGAGGATTGAGGATTGAGGATTGAGGATTGAGGATTGAGGACTGAGGATTGAAGATTGAGGATTGAGGATAGAGGATGAGGGCTGAGGATTGAGGATTGAGGTTTGAGGACTGAGGACTGAGGATCGAGGTTTGAGAATTGAGGATTGAGGATTGAGGATTGAGGATTGAGGATTGAAGATTGAGTATTGAGGATTGAAGATTGAGGATTGAGGATTGAGGATTGAGGATTGACGATGAGGTCTGAGGGTTGAGGATTGAGGTTTGATGACTGAGGACTGATGATTGAGGATTGAGAATTGAGGATTGGGGATTGAGGATTGAAGATTGAGGATTGGGTATTAAGGATTGAGGAATGAGGATTGAGGATTGAGGATTGAGGATTGAGGATTGAAGATTGAGGATTGGGGACTGAGTGTTGAGGGTTGAGTGATGAGAATTGATGTTTGTGGATAGAGATTTGAAGATTGCAGGTTGAGTATTGAGTATTGAAATGTGTGAATTGATGATATTCTATTGAGGATTGAGGTTTGACAACAGATTGTTGAGGTCTGAGGTCTGAAGATCGAGGATTCAGGATTGAGGATTCAGGATTGAAGTTTGAGGACTGAGGATTGAGGATTGAGGATTGAGGATTGAGGATTGAGGACTGAGGATTGAAGATTGAGGATTGAGGATTGAGGATGAGGGCTGAGGGTTGAGGATTGAGGTTTGAGGACTGAGGGCTGAGGATTGAGGATTGAGAATTGAGGATTGAGTATTGAGGATTGAGGATTGAGGATTGAGGATTGAGGATTGAGGATTGAGGATTGAGGATTGAAGATTGAGTATTGGGGATTAAAGATTGAGAATTGAGGATTGAGGATTGAGGATTGAGGATTGAGGATTGAGGACTGAGGATTGGAGATTGAGGATTGAGGTTTGAGGATGAGGGCTGAGGATTGAGGATTTAGGTTTGAGGACTGAAGACTGAGGATCGAGGATTGAGAATTGAGGATTGAAGATTGAGGATTGAGGATTGAGGATTGAAGATTGAGTATTGATGATTGAAGACTGACGATTGAGGATTGAGGATTGAGGATTGAGGATTGAGGATGAGGGCTGAGGGTTGAGGATTGAGGTTTGAGGACTGAGGACTGAGGATTGAGGATTGAGGATTGAAGATTGAGGATTCAGTATTGAGGATTGAAGATTGAGGATTGAGGATTGAGGATTGAGGATTGACGATGAGGTCTGAGGGTTGAGGATTGAGGATTGAGGATTGAGGATAGAGGATGAGGGCTGAGGGTTGAGGATTGTGGTTTGAGGACTGAGGACTGAGGATTGAGGATTGAGAATAGAGGATTGAGGATTGAGGATTGAGGATTGAAGATTGAAGATTGAGGATAGGGTATTGAGGATTGAACATTGACGCTTGAGGGTTGAGGATTGAGGATTGAGGATTGAGGATTGAAGATTGAATATTGATGATTGAAGATTGAGGATTGAGGATTGAGGGTTGAGGATTGAGGACGAGGACTGAGGGCTGAGTATTGATGTTTGTGGTCTGAGGATTGTGGATTGAAGATTGAGGATTGAGGATTGAGTATTGAGGTTTGAGGATTGAAGACTGAGGATTGAAGATTGAGGATTGAGGATTGAGGATGAGGGCTGAGGATTGAGGATTGAGGTCTGAGGACTGAAGACTGAGGATCGAGGATTGAGAATTGAGGATTGAAGATTGAGGATTGAGGATTGAGGATTGAAGATTGAGTATTGATGATTGAAGACTGACGATTGAGGATTGAGGATTGAGGATTGAGAATTGAGGATTGAGGATTGAAGATTGAGTATTGAGGTTGAAGATTGAGGTCTGAGGATTGAGGATTGAAGTCTGAGGATGAGGGCTGAGGGTTGAGGATTGACGTTTGAGGACTGAGGGCTGAGGATTGAGGATTGAGAATTGAGGATTGAGGATTGAGGATTGAAGATTGAGGATTGGGTATTGAGGACTGAGTGTTGAGGGTTGAGTGATGAGAATTGATGTTTGTGGATCGAGATTTGAAGATCGCAGATTGAGTATTGCGTATTGAAAACTCTGAACTGAGGATATTCTATTGCGGATTGAGGATTGACAGCTGATTGTTGAGGACTGAGTGCTGAAGATTGAGGATTCAGGATTGAGGATTCAGGATTGTGGTTTGAGGACAGAGGATTGAGGATTGAGGATTGAGGATTGAGGATTGACGATTGAGGATTGAAGATTGAGGATTGGGTACTGAGGATTGAACATTGAGGATTGAGGATTGAGGATTGAGGATTGAGGATTGAGGATTGAGGATTGAGGAATGAGGATTGAGGACTGAAGATTGAGGATTGGGCATTGAGGATTGAAGAATGAGGACTGAAGATTGAGGATTGGGTATTGAGGAATGAAGAATGAGGATTGAGGAATGAGGATTGAGGATTGAGCATTGAAGAAAGAGTATTGAGGATTGAAGATTGAGGATTGGGGATTGAGGATTGAGGATTGAGGATTGAAGATTGAGGATGACGGCTGAGGGTTGAGGATTGAGGTTTGAGGACTGAGGGCTGAGGATTGAGGATTGAGAGTTGAGGATTGAGGATTGAGGATTGAGGATTGAGGATTGACGATTGAGGATTGAAGATTGAGGATTGGGTACTGAGGATTGAACATTGAGGATGGAGGATTGAGGGTTGAGGATTGAGGATTGAGGATTGAAGATTGAATATTGATGATTGAAGATTGAGGATTGAGGATTGAGGATTGAGAATTCAGGATTGAGCATTGAGGATTGAGGATTGAGGATTGAAAATTGAGGACTGGGTATAGAGGATTGAAGAATGAGGATTGAGAATTGAGGATTGAGGATTGAGGATTGAGGATTGTGGATTGTGGATTGAAGATTGAGGACTGGGTATAGAGGATTGAAGAATGAGGATTGAGAATTGAGTACTGAGGATTGAGGATTGAGGATTGAGGATTGAAGATTGAGTATTGAGGATTGAAGACTGACGATTGAGGATTGAGGATTGAGGATTGAGGATTGAGGATTGAGGATTGAAGATTGAGTATTGAGGATTGAAGATTGAGGATTGAGGATAGAGGATGAGGGCTGAGGATTGAGGATTGAGGATTGAGGATTGAAGATTGAAGATTGAGGATAGGGTATTGAGGATTGAACATTGACGCTTGAGGGTTGAGGATTGAGGATTGAGGATTGAGGATTGAAGATTGAATATTGATGATTGAAGATTGAGGATTGAGGATTGAGGGTTGAGGATTGAGGACGAGGACTGAGGGCTGAGTATTGATGTTTGTGGTCTGAGGATTGTGGATTGAAGATTGAGGATTGAGGATTGAGTATTGAGGTTTGAGGATTGAAGACTGAGGATTGAAGATTGAGGATTGAGGATTGAGGATGAGGGCTGAGGATTGAGGATTGAGGTCTGAGGACTGAAGACTGAGGATCGAGGATTGAGAATTGAGGATTGAAGATTGAGGATTGAGGATTGAGGATTGAAGATTGAGTATTGATGATTGAAGACTGACGATTGAGGATTGAGGATTGAGGATTGAGAATTGAGGATTGAGGATTGAAGATTGAGTATTGAGGTTGAAGATTGAGGTCTGAGGATTGAGGATTGAAGTCTGAGGATGAGGGCTGAGGGTTGAGGATTGACGTTTGAGGACTGAGGGCTGAGGATTGAGGATTGAGAATTGAGGATTGAGGATTGAGGATTGAAGATTGAGGATTGGGTATTGAGGACTGAGTGTTGAGGGTTGAGTGATGAGAATTGATGTTTGTGGATCGAGATTTGAAGATCGCAGATTGAGTATTGCGTATTGAAAACTCTGAACTGAGGATATTCTATTGCGGATTGAGGATTGACAGCTGATTGTTGAGGACTGAGTGCTGAAGATTGAGGATTCAGGATTGAGGATTCAGGATTGTGGTTTGAGGACAGAGGATTGAGGATTGAGGATTGAGGATTGAGGATTGACGATTGAGGATTGAAGATTGAGGATTGGGTACTGAGGATTGAACATTGAGGATTGAGGATTGAGGATTGAGGATTGAGGATTGAGGATTGAGGATTGAGGAATGAGGATTGAGGACTGAAGATTGAGGATTGGGCATTGAGGATTGAAGAATGAGGACTGAAGATTGAGGATTGGGTATTGAGGAATGAAGAATGAGGATTGAGGAATGAGGATTGAGGATTGAGCATTGAAGAAAGAGTATTGAGGATTGAAGATTGAGGATTGGGGATTGAGGATTGAGGATTGAGGATTGAAGATTGAGGATGACGGCTGAGGGTTGAGGATTGAGGTTTGAGGACTGAGGGCTGAGGATTGAGGATTGAGAGTTGAGGATTGAGGATTGAGGATTGAGGATTGAGGATTGACGATTGAGGATTGAAGATTGAGGATTGGGTACTGAGGATTGAACATTGAGGATGGAGGATTGAGGGTTGAGGATTGAGGATTGAGGATTGAAGATTGAATATTGATGATTGAAGATTGAGGATTGAGGATTGAGGATTGAGAATTCAGGATTGAGCATTGAGGATTGAGGATTGAGGATTGAAAATTGAGGACTGGGTATAGAGGATTGAAGAATGAGGATTGAGAATTGAGGATTGAGGATTGAGGATTGAGGATTGTGGATTGTGGATTGAAGATTGAGGACTGGGTATAGAGGATTGAAGAATGAGGATTGAGAATTGAGTACTGAGGATTGAGGATTGAGGATTGAGGATTGAAGATTGAGTATTGAGGATTGAAGACTGACGATTGAGGATTGAGGATTGAGGATTGAGGATTGAGGATTGAGGATTGAAGATTGAGTATTGAGGATTGAAGATTGAGGATTGAGGATAGAGGATGAGGGCTGAGGATTGAGGATTGAGGTTTGAGGACTGAGGACTGAGGATCGAGGTTTGAGAATTGAGGATTGAGGATTGAGGATTGAGGATTGAGGATTGAGGATTGAAGATTGAGGATTGAGGAATCAAGTTTGAGGATGAGGGCTGACGGTTTAGGATTGAGGTTTGATGACTGAGGGCTGTGGATTGAGGATTGAGAATTGAGGATTGAGGATTGAGGATTGAAGATTGAGGCTTGAGTATTGAGGATTGAAGATTGAGGATTGAGGATTGAGGCTTGAGGATTGACGATTGAGTATTGGGGATTAAAGATTGAGAATTGAGGATTGAGGATTGATGATTGAAGATTGAAGATTGAGGATCGGGGTCTGAGTGTTGAGGGTTGAGTGATGAGAATTGATGTTTGTGGATAGAGATTTGAAGATTGCAGGTTGAGAATTGAGTATTGAAAACTGTGAATTGATGATATTCTATTGAGGATTGAGGATTGACAACTGATTGTTGATGTCTGAGGTCTGAAGACTGAGGATTCAGGATTGAGGATTCAGGATTGAGGTTTGAGGACTGAGGATTGAGGATTGAGGATTGAGGTTTGAGGTCTGAGGGTTGAGGATTGAGGATTGAGGATTGAGGATAGAGGATGAGGGCTGAGGGTTGAGGATTGTGGTTTGAGGACTGAGGACTGAGGATTGAGGATTGAGAATAGAGGATTGAGGATTGAGGATTGAGGATTGAAGATTGAAGATTGAGGATAGGGTATTGAGGATTGAACATTGACGCTTGAGGGTTGAGGATTGAGGATTGAGGATTGAGGATTGAAGATTGAATATTGATGATTGAAGATTGAGGATTGAGGATTGAGGGTTGAGGATTGAGGACGAGGACTGAGGGCTGAGTATTGATGTTTGTGGTCTGAGGATTGTGGATTGAAGATTGAGGATTGAGGATTGAGTATTGAGGTTTGAGGATTGAAGACTGAGGATTGAAGATTGAGGATTGAGGATTGAGGATGAGGGCTGAGGATTGAGGATTGAGGTCTGAGGACTGAAGACTGAGGATCGAGGATTGAGAATTGAGGATTGAAGATTGAGGATTGAGGATTGAGGATTGAAGATTGAGTATTGATGATTGAAGACTGACGATTGAGGATTGAGGATTGAGGATTGAGAATTGAGGATTGAGGATTGAAGATTGAGTATTGAGGTTGAAGATTGAGGTCTGAGGATTGAGGATTGAGGATTGAGGATTGAAGTCTGAGGATGAGGGCTGAGGGTTGAGGATTGACGTTTGAGGACTGAGGGCTGAGGATTGAGGATTGAGAATTGAGGATTGAGGATTGAGGATTGAAGATTGAGGATTGGGTATTGAGGACTGAGTGTTGAGGGTTGAGTGATGAGAATTGATGTTTGTGGATCGAGATTTGAAGATCGCAGATTGAGTATTGCGTATTGAAAACTCTGAACTGAGGATATTCTATTGCGGATTGAGGATTGACAGCTGATTGTTGAGGACTGAGTGCTGAAGATTGAGGATTCAGGATTGAGGATTCAGGATTGTGGTTTGAGGACAGAGGATTGAGGATTGAGGATTGAGGATTGAGGATTGACGATTGAGGATTGAAGATTGAGGATTGGGTACTGAGGATTGAACATTGAGGATTGAGGATTGAGGATTGAGGATTGAGGATTGAGGATTGAGGATTGAGGAATGAGGATTGAGGACTGAAGATTGAGGATTGGGCATTGAGGATTGAAGAATGAGGACTGAAGATTGAGGATTGGGTATTGAGGAATGAAGAATGAGGATTGAGGAATGAGGATTGAGGATTGAGGATTGATGATTGAAGATTGAAGATTGAGGATCGGGGTCTGAGTGTTGAGGGTTGAGTGATGAGAATTGATGTTTGTGGATAGAGATTTGAAGATTGCAGGTTGAGAATTGAGTATTGAAAACTGTGAATTGATGATATTCTATTGAGGATTGAGGATTGACAACTGATTGTTGATGTCTGAGGTCTGAAGACTGAGGATTCAGGATTGAGGATTCAGGATTGAGGTTTGAGGACTGAGGATTGAGGATTGAGGATTGAGGTTTGAGGATTGAGGACTGAGGATTGAAGATTGAGGATTGAGGATTGAGGATGAGGGCTGAGGATTGAGGATTGAGGTTTGAGGACTGAGGACTGATGATCGAGGATTGAGAATTGAGGATTGAGCATTGAGGATTGAGGATTGAGGATTGAAGATTGAGTATTGCGGATTGAAGACTGACGATTGAGAATTGAGGATTGAGGATTGAAGAAAGAGTATTGAGGATTGAAGATTGAGGATTGGGGATTGAGGATTGAGGATTGAGGATTGAAGATTGAGGATGAGGGCTGAGGGTTGAGGATTGAGGTTTGAGGACTGAGGGCTGAGGATTGAGGATTGAGAATTGAGGATTGAGGATTGAGGATTGAGGATTGAGGATTGAGGATTGAGGATTGAGGATTGAGGATTGAGGATTGAAGATTGAGTATTGGGGATTAAAGATTGAGAATTGAGGATTGAGGATTGAGGATTGAGGAATGAGGATTGAGGACTGAGGATTGAAGATTGAGGATTGAGGTTTGAGGATGAGGGCTGAGGATTGAGGATTTAGGTTTGAGGACTGAAGACTGAGGATCGAGGATTGAGAATTAAGGATTGAAGATTGAGGATTGAGGATTGAGGATTGAAGATTGAGTATTGATGATTGAAGACTGACGATTGAGGATTGAGGATTGAGGATTGAGGATTGAGGATGAGGGCTGAGGGTTGAGGATTGAAGTTTGAGGACTCAGGACTGAGGATTGAGGATTGAGGATTGAAGATTGAGGATTCAGTATTGAGGATTGAAGATTGAGGATTGAGGATTGAGGATTGAGGATTGACGATGAGGTCTGAGGGTTGAGGATTGAGGATTGAGGATTGAGGATAGAGGATGAGGGCTGAGGGTTGAGGATTGTGGTTTGAGGACTGAGGACTGAGGATTGAGGATTGAGAATAGAGGATTGAGGATTGAGGATTGAGGATTGAAGATTGAAGATTGAGGATAGGGTATTGAGTATTGAACATTGACGCTTGAGGGTTGAGGATTGAGGATTGAGGATTGAGGATTGAAGATTGAATATTGATGATTGAAGATTGAGGATTGAGGATTGAGGGTTGAGGATTGAGGACGAGGACTGAGGGCTGAGTATTGATGTTTGTGGTCTGAGGATTGTGGATTGAGGATTGAGGATTGAGGATTGAGTATTGAGGATTGAGGATTGAAGACTGAGGATTGAAGATTGAGGATTGAGGATTGAGGATGAGGGCTGAGGATTGAGGATTGAGGTCTGAGGACTGAAGACTGAGGATCGAGGATTGAGAATTGAGGATTGAAGATTGAGGATTGAGGATT
Source organism: Calliopsis andreniformis (assembly GCF_051401765.1). Taxonomy (NCBI): domain Eukaryota; kingdom Metazoa; phylum Arthropoda; class Insecta; order Hymenoptera; family Andrenidae; genus Calliopsis; species Calliopsis andreniformis. The sequence continues at coordinate 331,290 of NW_027480664.1, forward strand.
GAGGATTGAAGATTGAGTATTGATGATTGAAGACTGACGATTGAGGATTGAGGATTGAGGATTGAGAATTGAGGATTGAGGATTGAAGATTGAGTATTGAGGTTGAAGATTGAGGTCTGAGGATTGAGGATTGAGGATTGAGGATTGAAGTCTGAGGATGAGGGCTGAGGGTTGAGGATTGACGTTTGAGGACTGAGGGCTGAGGATTGAGGATTGAGAACTGAGGATTGAGGATTGAGGATTGAAGATTGATGATTGGGTATTGAGGACTGAGTGTTGAGGGTTGAGTGATGAGAATTGATGTTTGTGGATCGAGATTTGAAGATCGCAGATTGAGTATTGCGTATTGAAAACTGTGAACTGAGGATATTCTATTGCGGATTCAGGATTGACAGCTGATTGTTGAGGACTGAGTGCTGAAGATTGAGGATTCAGGATTGAGGATTCAGGATTGTATTTTGAGGACAGAGGATTGAGAATTGAGGATTGAGGATTGAGGATTGAGGATTGACGATTGAGGATTGAAGATTGAGGATTGGGTACTGAGGATTGAACATTGAGGATTGAGGATTGAGGATTGAGGATTGAGGATTGAGGATTGAGAATTGAGGATTGAGGATTGAGGATTGAGGATTGAGGATTGAGGATTGTGGATTGAGGATTGAGGATTGAGGATTGAAGATTGAGTATTGGGGATTAAAGATTGAGAATTGAGGATTGAGGATTGAGGATTGAGGATTGAGGATTGAGGACTGAGGATTGAAGATTGAGGATTGAGGTTTGAGGATGAGGGCTGAGGATTGAGGATTTAGGTTTGAGGACTGAAGACTGAGGATCGAGGATTGAGAATTAAGGATTGAAGATTGAGGATTGAGGATTGAGGATTGAAGATTGAGTATTGATGACTGAAGACTGACGATTGAGGATTGAGGATTGAGGATTGAGGATTGAGGATGAGGGCTGAGGGTTGAGGATTGAAGTTTGAGGACTGAGGACTGAGGATTGAGGATTGAGGATTGAAGATTGAGGATTCAGTATTGAGGATTGAAGATTGAGGATTGAGGATTGAGGATTGAGGATTGACGATGAGGTCTGAGGGTTGAGGATTGAGGATTGAGGATTGAGGATAGAGGATGAGGGCTGAGGGTTGAGGATTGTGGTTTGAGGACTGAGGACTGAGGATTGAGGATTGAGAATAGAGGATTGAGGATTGAGGATTGAGGATTGAAGATTGAAGATTGAGGATAGGGTATTGAGTATTGAACATTGACGCTTGAGGGTTGAGGATTGAGGATTGAGGATTGAGGATTGAAGATTGAATATTGATGATTGAAGATTGAGGATTGAGGATTGAGGGTTGAGGATTGAGGACGAGGACTGAGGGCTGAGTATTGATGTTTGTGGTCTGAGGATTGTGGATTGAGGATTGAGGATTGAGGATTGAGTATTGAGGATTGAGGATTGAAGACTGAGGATTGAAGATTGAGGATTGAGGATTGAGGATGAGGGCTGAGGATTGAGGATTGAGGTCTGAGGACTGAAGACTGAGGATCGAGGATTGAGAATTGAGGATTGAAGATTGAGGATTGAGGATTGAGGATTGAAGATTGAGTATTGATGATTGAAGACTGACGATTGAGGATTGAGGATTGAGGATTGAGAATTGAGGATTGAGGATTGAAGATTGAGTATTGAGGTTGAAGATTGAGGTCTGAGGATTGAGGATTGAGGATTGAGGATTGAAGTCTGAGGATGAGGGCTGAGGGTTGAGGATTGACGTTTGAGGACTGAGGGCTGAGGATTGAGGATTGAGAACTGAGGATTGAGGATTGAGGATTGAAGATTGATGATTGGGTATTGAGGACTGAGTGTTGAGGGTTGAGTGATGAGAATTGATGTTTGTGGATCGAGATTTGAAGATCGCAGATTGAGTATTGCGTATTGAAAACTGTGAACTGAGGATATTCTATTGCGGATTGAGGATTGACAGCTGATTGTTGAGGACTGAGTGCTGAAGATTGAGGATTCAGGATTGAGGATTCAGGATTGTATTTTGAGGACAGAGGATTGAGGATTGAGGATTGAGGATTGAGGATTGAGGATTGACGATTGAGGATTGAAGATTGAGGATTGGGTACTGAGGATTGAACATTGAGGATTGAGGATTGAGGATTGAGGATTGAGGATTGAGGATTGAGGATTGAGGATTGAGGATTGAGGACTGAAGATTGAGGATTGGGCATTGAGGATTGAAGAATGAGGACTGAAGATTGAGGATTGGGTATTGAGGAATGAAGAATGAGGATTGAGGAATGAGGATTGAGGATTGAGCATTGAAGAAAGAGTATTGAGGATTGAAGATTGAGGATTGGGGATTGAGGATTGAGGATTGAGGATTGAAGATTGAGGATGACGGCTGAGGGTTGAGGATTGAGGTTTGAGGACTGAGGGCTGAGGATTGAGGATTGAGAATTGAGGATTGAGGATTGAGGATTGAGGATTGAGGATTGACGATTGAGGATTGAAGATTGAGGATTGGGTACTGAGGATTGAACATTGAGGATGGAGGATTGAGGGTTGAGGATTGAGGATTGAGGATTGAAGATTGAATATTGATGATTGAAGATTGAGGATTGAGGATTGAGGATTGAGGATTGAGGATTGAGAATGAGGGCTGAGGGTTGAGGATTGAGGTTTGAGGACTGAGGACTGAGGATTGAGGATTGAGGGTTGAAGATTGAGGATTCAGTATTGAGGATTGAAGATTGAGGATTGAGGATTGAGGATTGAGGATTGACGATGAGGTCTGAGGGTTGAGGATTGAGGATTGAGGATTGAGGATTGAGGATGAGGGCTGAGGGTTGAGGATTGTGGTTTGAGGACTGAGGGCTGAGGATTGAGGATTGAGAGTTGAGGACTGAGGATTGAGGATTGAGGATTGAGGATTGAGGATTGAGGATTGAGGATTGAGGATTGAGAATTGAAGATTGAGTATTGGGGATTAAAAATTGAGAATTGAGGATTGAGGATTCATGATTGAGGATTGAAGATTGAGGATTGGGGACTGAGTGTTGAGGGTCGAGTGATGAGAATTGATGTTTGTGTATAGAGACTTGAAGATTGCAGGTTGAGTTTTGAGTATTGAAAGGTGTGAATTGATGATATTCTATTGAGGATTGAGGATTGACAACTGATTGTTGATGTCTGAGGTCTGAAGATTGAGGATTCAGGATTGAGGATTTAGGATTGAGGTTTGAGGACTGAGGATTGAGGATTGAGTATTGAGGATTGAGGATGGAGGACTGAGGATTGAAGATTGAGGATTGAGGATTGAGGATTGAGGATGAGGGCTGAGGGTTGAGGATCGAGGTTTGAGGACTGAAGACTGAGGATCGAGGATTGTGAATTGAGGATTGACGGTTGAGGATTGAGGATTGAGGATTGAAGATTGAGGATAGGGCATTGAGGATTGAACATTGACGATTGAGGGTTGAGGATTGAGGATTGAGGATTGAGGACTGAAGGTTGAATATTGATGATTGAAGATTGAGGATTGACGATTGAGGGTTGTGGATTGAGGACGAGGACTGAGGGCTGAGTATTGATGTTTGAGGTCTGTGGATTGAGGATTGAGGATTGAGAATTGAGGATTGAGGATTGAGTACTGAAGATTGAGGATTGGGGACTGAGTGTTGAGGGTTGAGTGATGAGAATTGATGTTTGTGGATAGAGATTTGAAGATTGCAGGTTGAGTATTGAGTATTGAAATGTGTGAATTGATGATATTCTATTGAGGATTGAGGTTTGACAACAGATTGTTGAGGTCTGAGGTCTGATGATTGAGGATTCAGGATTGAGGATTCAGGATTGAGGTTTGAGGACTGAGGATTGAGGATTGAGGATTGAGGATTGAGGATTGAGGACTGAGGATTGAAGATTGAGGATTGAGGATTGAGGATGAGGGCTGAGTGTTGAGGCTTGAGGTTTGAGGACTGAGGACTGATGATCGAGGATTGAGAATTGAGGTTTGAGCATTGAGGATTGAGGATTGAGGATTGAAGATTGAGGACTGGGTATAGAGGATTGAAGAATGAGGATTGAGAATTGAGGATTGAGGATTGAGGATTGAGGATTGTGGATTGTGGATTGAAGATTGAGGACTGGGTATAGAGGATTGAAGAATGAGGATTGAGAATTGAGTACTGAGGATTGAGGATTGAGGATTGAGGATTGAAGATTGAGTACTGAGGATTGAAGACTGACGATTGAGGATTGAGGATTGAGGATTGAGGATTGAGGATTGAGGACTGAAGATTGAGTATTGAGGATTGAAGATTGAGGATTGAGGATAGAGGATGAGGGCTGAGGATTGAGGATTGAGGTTTGAGGACTGAGGACTGAGGATCGAGGTTTGAGAATTGAGGATTGGGGATTGAGGATTGAGGATTGAGGATTGAAGATTGTGTATTGAGGATTGAAGACTGACGATTGAGGATTGAGGATTGAGGATTGAGGATTGAGGATTGAGGATTGAGGATTGAAGATTGAGTATAGAGGATTCAAGATTGAGGATTGAGGATTGATGATTGAGGAATCAAGTTTGAGGATGAGGGCTGATGGTTTAGGATTGAGGTTTGATGACTGAGGGCTGTGGATTGAGGATTGAGAATTGAGGATTGAGGATTGAGGATTGAAGATTGAGGCTTGAGTATTGAGGATTGAAGATTGAGGATTGAGGATTGAGGATTGACGATGAGGTCTGAGGGTTGAGGATTGAGGTTTGATGACTGAGGACTGATGATCGAGGATTGAGAATTGAGGATTGAGCATTGAGGATTGAGGATTGAGGATTGAAGATTGAGGACTGTGTATAGAGGATTGAAGAATGAGGATTGAGAATTGAGCATTGAGGATTGAGGATTGAGGATTGTGGATTGTGGATTGAAGATTGAGGACTGGGTATAGAGGATTGAAGAATGAGGATTGAGAATTGAGTACTGAGGATTGCGGATTGAGGATTGAGGATTGAAGATTGAGTATTGAGGATTGAAGACTGACGATTGAGGATCGAGGTTTGAGAATTGAGGATTGAGGATTGAGGATTGAGGATTGAGGATTGAGGATTGAGAATTGAGGATTGAGCATTGAGGATTGAGGATTGAGGATTGAAGATTGAGGACTGTGTATAGAGGATTGAAGAATGAGGATTGAGAATTGAGCATTGAGGATTGAGGATTGAGGATTGACGATGAGGTCTGAGGGTTGAGGATTGAGGTTTGATGACTGAGGGCTGATGATTGAGGATTGAGAATTGAGGATTGGGGATTGAGGATTAATGATTGAGGATTGGGTATTAAGGATTGAGGAATGAGGATTGAGGATTGAGGATTGAGGATTGAGGATTGAAGTTTGAGGATTGGGGACTGAGTGTTGAGGGTTGAGTGATGAGAATTGATGTTTGTGGATAGAGATTCGAAGATTGCAGGTTGAGTATTGAGTATTGAAATGTGTGAATTGATGATATTCTATTGAGGATTGAGGTTTGACAACAGATTGTTGAGGTCTGAGGTCTGAAGATTGAGGATTCAGGATGGAGGATTCAGGATTGAGGTTTGAGGACTGAGGATTGAGGATTGAGGATTGAGGATTGAGGATTGAGGACTGAGGATTGAAGATTGGGGATTGAGGATTGAGGATGAGGTCTGAGGGTTGAGGCTTGAGGTTTGAGGACTGAGGACTGATGATCGAGGATTGAGAATTGAGGATTGAGCATTGAGGATTGAGGATTGAGGATTGAAAATTGAGTATTGCGGATTGAAGACTGACGATTGAGAATTGAGGATTGAGGATTGAGCATTGAGGACTGAGTGTTGAGGGTTGAGTGATGAGAATTGATGATTGTGGATAGAGGTTTGAAGATTGCAGATTGAGTGTTGAGTATTGAAAACTGTGAATTGAGGATATTCTATTGAGGATTGAGGATTGACAACTGATTGTTGATGACTGAGGGCTCAAGATTGAGGATTCAGGAATGAGGATTCAGAATTGAGGATTCAGAATTGAGGTTTGAGGACTGAGGATTGACGATTGAAGATTGAGTATTGAAGATTGAAGATTGAGGATTGAGGATTGAGGATTGAAGATTGAGGATTGGGTATTGAGGATTGAAGAATGAGGATTGAGGATTGAGGATTGAGGATTGAGGATTGAGGATTGAAGATTGAGGATTGGGTATTGAGGATTGAAGAATGAGGATTGAGGATTGAGGATTGAGTATTGAGGAATGAAGATTGAGGATTGAGGATTGAGGATTGAGGATTGAGGATTGAAGGTTGAGGATTGGGGACTGAGTGTTGAGGGTTGAGTGATGAGAATTCATGTTTGTGGATAGAGATCTGAAGATTGCATATTGAGTATTGAGTATTCAAAGGTGTGAATTGATGATATTCTATTGAGGATTGAGGTTTGACAACTGATTGTTGAGGTCTGAGGTCTGAAGATTGAGGATTCAGGATTGAGGATTCAGGATTGAGGTTTGAGGACTGAGGATTGAGGATTGAGGATTGAGGATTGAGGATTGAGGACTGAGGGTTGAAGATTGAGGATTGAGGATTGAGGATGAGGGCTGAGGGTTGAGGATTGAGGTTTGAGGACTGAGGTCTGAGGATCGAGGATTGAGAATTGAGGATTGACGATTGAGGGTTGAGGATTGAGGATTGAGGATTGAGGATTGAAGATTGAATATTGATGATTGAAGATTGAGGATTGACGATTGAGGGTTGAGGATTGAGGATTGAGGATTGAGGATTGAAGATTGAATATTGATGATTGAAAATTGAGGATTGAGGATTGAGGGTTGAGGATTGAAGACTGACGACAGAGGATTGAGGATTGAGGATTGAGGATTGAGGATTGAGGATTGAGGATTGAAGATTGAGTACTGAGGATTGAGGATTGAGGATTGAGGATTGAGGATTGAGGACTGAGGATTGAAGATTGATGATTGAGGATTGAGGATGAGGGCTGAGGGTTGAGGATTGAGGTTTGAGGACTGACAACTGAGGATCGAGGGTTGAGAATTGAGGATTGAGGATTGAGGATTGAAGATTGAGTATTGAGGATTGAAGACTGACGACAGAGGATTGAGGATTGAGGATTGAGGATTGAGGATTGAGGATTGAGGATTGAGGATTGAAGATTGAGTATTGAGGATTGAGGATTGAGGATTGAGGATTGAGGATTGGGTATTGAGGATTGAAGTTTGAGGATGAGGGCTGAGGGTTGAGGATTGAGGTTTGAGGACTGAGGGCTGAGGTTTGAGGATTGATGATTGAGGATTGAGGATTGAGGATTGAGGATTGAGGATTGGGTATTGAGGATTGAGGATTGAGGATTGAGGACTGAGGATTGAAGATTGAGGATTGAGGATTGAGGATGAGGGCTGAGGGTTGAGGCTTGAGGTTTGAGGACTGAGGACTGATGATCGAGGATTGAGAATTGAGGATTGAGCATTGAGGATTGAGGATTGAGGATTGAAGATTGAGGACTGGGTATAGAGGATTGAAGAATGAGGATTGAGAATTGAGGATTGAGGATTGAGGATTGAGGATTGTGGATTGTGGATTGAAGATTGAGGACTGGGTATAGAGGATTGAAGAATGAGGATTGAGAATTGAGTACTGAGGATTGAGGATTGAGGATTGAGGATTGAAGATTGAGTATTGAGGATTGAAGACTGACGATTGAGGATTGAGGATTGAGGATTGAGGATTGAGGATTGAGGATTGAAGATTGAGTATTGAGGATTGAAGATTGAGGATTGAGGATAGAGGTTGAGGGCTGAGGATTGAGGATTGAGGTTTGAGGACTGAGGACTGAGGATCGAGGTTTGAGAATTGAGGATTGAGGATTGAGGATTGAGGATTGAGGATTGAAGATTGTGTATTGAGGATTGAAGACTGACGATTGAGGATTGAGGATTGAGGATTGAGGATTGAGGATGAGGGCTGAGGGTTGAGGATTGTGGTTTGAGGACTGAGGGCTGAGGATTGAGGATTGAGAGTTGAGGACTGAGGATTGAGGATTGAGGATTGAGGATTGAGGATTGAGGATTGAGGATTGAGGATTGAGAATTGAAGATTGAGTATTGGGGATTAAAAATTGAGAATTGAGGATTGAGGATTCATGATTGAGGATTGAAGATTGAGGATTGGGGACTGAGTGTTGAGGGTCGAGTGATGAGAATTGATGTTTGTGTATAGAGACTTGAAGATTGCAGGTTGAGTTTTGAGTATTGAAAGGTGTGAATTGATGATATTCTATTGAGGATTGAGGATTGACAACTGATTGTTGATGTCTGAGGTCTGAAGATTGAGGATTCAGGATTGAGGATTTAGGATTGAGGTTTGAGGACTGAGGATTGAGGATTGAGTATTGAGGATTGAGGATGGAGGACTGAGGATTGAAGATTGAGGATTGAGGATTGAGGATTGAGGATGAGGGCTGAGGGTTGAGGATCGAGGTTTGAGGACTGAAGACTGAGGATCGAGGATTGTGAATTGAGGATTGACGGTTGAGGATTGAGGATTGAGGATTGAAGATTGAGGATAGGGCATTGAGGATTGAACATTGACGATTGAGAGTTGAGGATTGAGGATTGAGGATTGAGGACTGAAGGTTGAATATTGATGATTGAAGATTGAGGATTGACGATTGAGGGTTGAGGATTGAGGATTGAGGATTGAGGATTGAAGATTGAATATTGATGATTGAAGATTGAGGATTGAGGATTGAGGGTTGAGGATTGAGGACGAGGACTGAGGGCTGAGTATTGATGTTTGTGGTCTGAGGATTGTGGATTGAGAATTGAGGATTGAGGATTGAGGACTGAAGATTGAGGATTGGGTATTGAGGATTGAAGAATGAGGATTGAACATTGACGATTGAGGATTGAGGATTGAGAATTGAGGATTGAGGATTGAAGATTGAATATTGATGATTGAAGATTGAGGATTGAGGATTGAGGGTTGTGGATTGAGGACGAGGACTGAGGGCTGAGTATTGATGTTTGAGGTCTGTGGATTGAGGATTGAGGATTGAGAATTGAGGATTGAGGATTGAGGACTGAAGATTGAGGATTGGGGACTGAGTGTTGAGGGTTGAGTGATGAGAATTGATGTTTGTGGATAGAGATTTGAAGATTGCAGGTTGAGTATTGAGTATTGAAATGTGTGAATTGATGATATTCTATTGAGGATTGAGGTTTGACAACAGATTGTTGAGGTCTGAGGTCTGATGATTGAGGATTCAGGATTGAGGATTCAGGATTGAGGTTTGAGGACTGAGGATTGAGGATTGAGGATTGAGGATTGAGGATTGAGGACTGAGGATTGAAGATTGAGGATTGAGGATTGAGGATGAGGGCTGAGGGTTGAGGCTTGAGGTTTGAGGACTGAGGACTGATGATCGAGGATTGAGAATTGAGGTTTGAGCATTGAGGATTGAGGATTGAGGATTGAAGATTGAGGACTGGGTATAGAGGATTGAAGAATGAGGATTGAGAATTGAGGATTGAGGATTGAGGATTGAGGATTGTGGATTGTGGATTGAAGATTGAGGACTGGGTATAGAGGATTGAAGAATGAGGATTGAGAATTGAGTACTGAGGATTGAGGATTGAGGATTGAGGATTGAAGATTGAGTACTGAGGATTGAAGACTGACGATTGAGGATTGAGGATTGAGGATTGAGGATTGAGGATTGAGGATTGAAGATTTGAGTATTGAGGATTGAAGATTGAGGATTGAGGATAGAGGATGAGGGCTGAGGATTGAGGATTGAGGATTGAGGATTGAGGATTGAGAATTGAGGATTGAGCATTGAGGATTGAGGATTGAGGATTGAAGATTGAGGACTGTGTATAGAGGATTGAAGAATGAGGATTGAGAATTGAGCATTGAGGATTGAGGATTGAGGATTGACGATGAGGTCTGAGGGTTGAGGATTGAGGTTTGATGACTGAGGGCTGATGATTGAGGATTGAGAATTGAGGATTGGGGATTGAGGATTGATGATTGAGGATTGGGTATTAAGGATTGAGGAATGAGGATTGAGGATTGAGGATTGAGGATTGAGGATTGAAGTTTGAGGATTGGGGACTGAGTGTTGAGGGTTGAGTGATGAGAATTGATGTTTGTGGATAGAGATTCGAAGATTGCAGGTTGAGTATTGAGTATTGAAATGTGTGAATTGATGATATTCTATTGAGGATTGAGGTTTGACAACAGATTGTTGAGGTCTGAGGTCTGAAGATTGAGGATTCAGGATGGAGGATTCAGGATTGAGGTTTGAGGACTGAGGATTGAGGATTGAGGATTGAGGATTGAGGATTGAGGACTGAGGATTGAAGATTGGGGATTGAGGATTGAGGATGAGGTCTGAGGGTTGAGGCTTGAGGTTTGAGGACTGAGGACTGATGATCGAGGATTGAGAATTGAGGATTGAGCATTGAGGATTGAGGATTGAGGATTGAAGATTGAGTATTGCGGATTGAAGACTGACGATTGAGAATTGAGGATTGAGGATTGAGCATTGAGGACTGAGTGTTGAGGGTTGAGTGATGAGAATTGATGATTGTGGATAGAGGTTTGAAGATTGCAGATTGAGTATTGAGTATTGAAAACTGTGAATTGAGGATATTCTATTGAGGATTGAGGATTGACAACTGATTGTTGATGACTGAGGGCTGAAGATTGAGGATTCAGGAATGAGGATTCAGAATTGAGGATTCAGAATTGAGGTTTGAGGACTGAGGATTGACGATTGAAGATTGAGTATTGAAGATTGAAGATTGAGGATTGAGGATTGAGGATTGAAGATTGAGGATTGGGTATTGAGGATTGAAGAATGAGGATTGAGGATTGAGGATTGAGGATTGAGGATTGAGGATTGAAGATTGAGGATTGGGTATTGAGGATTGAAGAATAAGGATTGAGGATTGAGGATTGAGTATTGAGGAATGAAGATTGAGGATTGAGGATTGAGGATTGAGGATTGAGGATTGAAGGTTGAGGATTGGGGACTGAGTGTTGAGGGTTGAGTGATGAGACTTCATGTTTGTGGATAGAGATCTGAAGATTGCATATTGAGTATTGAGTATTCAAAGGTGTGAATTGATGATATTCTATTGAGGATTGAGGTTTGACAACTGATTGTTGAGGTCTGAGGTCTGAAGATTGAGGATTCAGGATTGAGGATTCAGGATTGAGGTTTGAGGACTGAGGATTGAGGATTGAGGATTGAGGATTGAGGATTGAGGACTGAGGGTTGAAGATTGAGGATTGAGGATTGAGGATGAGGGCTGAGGGTTGAGGATTGAGGTTTGAGGACTGAGGTCTGAGGATCGAGGATTGAGAATTGAGGATTGACGATTGAGGGTTGAGGATTGAGGATTGAGGATTGAGGATTGAAGATTGAATATTGATGATTGAAGATTGAGGATTGACGATTGAGGGTTGAGGATTGAGGATTGAGGATTGAGGATTGAAGATTGAATATTGATGATTGAAAATTGAGGATTGAGGATTGAGGGTTGAGGATTGAAGACTGACGACAGAGGATTGAGGATTGAGGATTGAGGATTGAGGATTGAGGATTGAGGATTGAAGATTGAGTACTGAGGATTGAGGATTGAGGATTGATGATTGAGGATTGAGGACTGAGGATTGAAGATTGATGATTGAGGATTGAGGATGAGGGCTGAGGGTTGAGGATTGAGGTTTGAGGACTGACAACTGAGGATCGAGGGTTGAGAATTGAGGATTGAGGATTGAGGATTGAAGATTGAGTATTGAGGATTGAAGACTGACGACAGAGGATTGAGGATTGAGGATTGAGGATTGAGGATTGAGGATTGAGGATTGAGGATTGAAGATTGAGTATTGAGGATTGAGGATTGAGGATTGAGGATTGAGGATTGGGTATTGAGGATTGAAGTTTGAGGATGAGGGCTGAGGGTTGAGGATTGAGGTTTGAGGACTGAGGGCTGAGGTTTGAGGATTGAGGATTGAGGATTGAGGATTGAGGATTGAGGATTGAGGATTGGGTATTGACGATTGAGGATTGAGGATTGAGGACTGAGGATTGAAGATTGAGGATTGAGGATTGAGGATGAGGGCTGAGGGTTGAGGCTTGAGGTTTGAGGACTGAGGACTGATGATCGAGGATTGAGAATTGAGGATTGAGCATTGAGGATTGAGGATTGAGGATTGAAGATTGAGGACTGGGTATAGAGGATTGAAGAATGAGGATTGAGAATTGAGGATTGAGGATTGAGGATTGAGGATTGTGGATTGTGGATTGAAGATTGAGGACTGGGTATAGAGGATTGAAGAATGAGGATTGAGAATTGAGTACTGAGGATTGAGGATTGAGGATTGAGGATTGAAGATTGAGTATTGAGGATTGAAGACTGACGATTGAGGATTGAGGATTGAGGATTGAGGATTGAGGATTGAGGATTGAAGATTGAGTATTGAGGATTGAAGATTGAGGATTGAGGATAGAGGTTGAGGGCTGAGGATTGAGGATTGAGGTTTGAGGACTGAGGACTGAGGATCGAGGTTTGAGAATTGAGGATTGAGGATTGAGGATTGAGGATTGAGGATTGAGGACTGAAGATTGAGGATTGGGGACTGAGTGTTGAGGGTTGAGTGATGAGAATTGATGTTTGTGGATAGAGATTTGAAGATTGCAGGTTGAGTATTGAGTATTGAAATGTGTGAATTGATGATATTCTATTGAGGATTGAGGTTTGACAACAGATTGTTGAGGTCTGAGGTCTGAAGATTGAGGATTCAGGATTGAGGATTCAGGATTGAGGTTTGAGGACTGAGGATTGAGGATTGAGGATTGAGGATTGAGGATTGAGGACTGAGGATTGAAGAGTGAGGATTGAGGATTGAGGATGAGGGCTGAGGGTTGAGGCTTGAGGTTTGAGGACTGAGGACTGATGATCGAGGATTGAGAATTGAGGTTTGAGCATTGAGGATTGAGGATTGAGGATTGAAGATTGAGGACTGGGTATAGAGGATTGAAGAATGAGGATTGAGAATTGAGGATTGAGGATTGAGGATTGAGGATTGTGGATTGTGGATTGAAGATTGAGGACTGGGTATAGAGAATTGAAGAATGAGGATTGAGAATTGAGGATTGAGGATTGAAGATTGAGTATAGAGGATTGAGGATTGAGGGTTGAAGATTGAGGCTTGAGTATTGAGGATTGAAGATTGAGGATTGAGGATTGAGGATTGACGATGAGGTCTGAGGGTTGAGGATTGAGGTTTGATGACTGAGGGCTGATGATTGAGGATTGAGAATTGAGGATTGGGGATTGAGGATTGATGATTGAGGATTGGGTATTAAGGATTGAGGAATGAGGATTGAGGATTGAGGATTGAGGATTGAGGATTGAGGATGGAGGATTGAGGATTGATGATTGAGGATTGAGAATTGAGGATTGAGGACTGAGGGTTGAAGATTGAGGATTGAGGATTGAGGATGAGGGCTGAGGGTTGAGGATTGAGGTTTGAGGACTGAGGTCTGAGGATCGAGGATTGAGAATTGAGGATTGATGGTTGAGGATTGAGGATTGAGGATTGAAGATTGACTATTGAGGATTGAAGACTGACGACAGAGTATCGAGGTTTGAGGATTGAGGATTGAGGATTGAGGATTGAGGATTGTAGATTGAGGATTGAATATTGAGGATTGAGAATTGAGGATTGAGGATTGAGGAATGAAGTTTGAGGATGAGGGCTGAGGATTGAGGATTGAGAATTGAGGATGAGGGCTGAGGGTTGAGGATTGAGGTTTGAGGACTGACGACTGAGGATCGAGGGTTGAGAATTGAGGATTGAGGATTGAGGATTGAAGATTGAGTATTGAGGATTGAAGACTGACGACAGAGGATTGAGGATTGAGGATTGAGGATTGAGGATTGAGGATTGAGGATTGAAGATTGAGTACTGAGGATTGAGGATTGAGGATTGAGGATTGAGGATTGAGGACTGAGGATTGAAGATTGATGATTGAGGATTGAGGATGAGGGCTGAGGTTTGAGGATTGAGGTTTGAGGACTGACAACTGAGGATCGAGGGTTGAGAATTGAGGATTGAGGATTGAGGATTGAAGATTGAGTATTGAGGATTGAAGACTGACGACAGAGGATTGAGGATTGAGGATTGACGATTGAGGATTGAGGATTGAGGATTGAGGATTGAAGATTGAGTATTGAGGATTCAGGATTGAGGATTGAGGATTGAGGATTGAGGATTGAGGATTGAGGATTGAGGATTGAAGTTTGAGGATGAGGGCTGAGGGTTGAGGATTGAGGTTTGATGTCTGAGGGCTGAGGATTCAGGATTGAGAATTGAGGATTGAGGATTGAGGGCTGAAGATTGAAGCATGAGTATTGAGGATTGAAGATTGAGGATTGAGGATTGAGGATTGAGGATTGACGATGAGGTCTGAGGGTTGAGGGTTGTGGTTTGAGGATTGAGGAATGAAGATTGAGGATTGAGGATTGAGGATTGAGGATTGAAGATTGAGTATTGAGGATTGACGATTGGGGATTGAGGATTGAGGATTGAGGATTGAGGATTGAAGATTGAATATTGATGATTGAAGATTGAGGATTGACGATTGAGGGTTGTGGATTGAGGACGAGGACTGAGGCCTGAGTATTGATGTTTGAGGTCTGTGGAATGAGGATTGAGGATTGAGAATTGAGGATTGAGGATTGTGGACAGAAGATTGAGGATTGGGTATTGAGGATTGAAGAATGAGGATTGGGGATTGAGGATTGAGGATTGAGGATTGAAGAAAGAGTGTTGAGGATTGAAGATTGAGGATTGGGGATTGACGATTGAGGATTGAGGATTGAAGATTGAGGATGAGGGCTGAGGGTTGAGGATTGAGGTTTGAGGACTGAGGGCTGAGGATTGAGGATTGAGAATTGAGGATTGAGGATTGAGGATTGAGGATTGAGGATTGAGGATTGAGGATTGAGGATTGAGGACTGAGGATTGAAGATTGAGTATTGGGGATTAAAGATTGAGAATTGAGGATTGAGGATTGATGATTGACGATTGAAGATTGAGGATTGGGGCCTGAGTGTTGAGGGTTGAGTGATGAGAATTGATGTTTGTGGATAGAGATTTGAAGATTGCAGGTTGAGCTTTGAGTATTGAAAGGTGTGAATTGATGATATTCTATTGAGGATTGTGGATTGACAACTGATTGTTGAGGTCTGATTTCTGAAGATTGAGGATTCAGGATTGAGGATTCAGGATTGAGGTTTGAGGACTGAGGATTGAGGATTGAGGATTGAGGATTGAGGATTGAGGACTGAGGATTGAAGATTGAGGATTGAGGATTGAGGATGAGGGCTGAGGATTGAGGATTTAGGTTTGAGGGCTGAAGACTGAGGATCGAGGATTGAGAATTGAGGATTGAAGATTGAGGATTGAGGATTGAGGATTGAAGATTGAGTATTGATGATTGAAGACTGACGATTGAGGATTGAGGATTGAGGATTGAGGATTGAGGATGAGGGCTGAGGGTTGAGGATTGAGGTTTGAGGACTGAGGACTGAGGATTGAGGATTGAGGATGGAGGACTGAGGATTGAAGATTGAGGATTGAGGATTGAGGCTTGAGGACTGAGGGCTGAGGATTGAGGATTGAGAATTGAGGATTGAGGATTGAGGATTGAAGATTGAGGCTTGGGTATTGAGGATTGAACATTGACGATTGAGGATTGAGGATTGAGGATTGAGGATTGAGGATTGAAGATTGAATATTGATGATTAAAGATTGAGGATTGAGGATTGAGGGTTGTGGATTGAGGACGAGGACTGAGTGCTGAGTATTGATGTTTGAGGTCTGTGGATTGAGGATTGAGGATTGAGAATTGAGGATTGAGGATTGAGGACTGAAGATTGAGGATTGGGTATTGAGGATTGAAGAATGAGGGTCGAGGATTCAGGATTGAGGATTGAGGATTGAAGAAAGAGTATTGAGGATTGAAGATTGAGGATTGGGGATTGAGGATTGAGGATTGAGGTTTGAAGATTGAGGATGAGGGCTGAGGGTTGAGGATTGAGGTTTGAGGACTGAGGGCTGAGCCTTGAGGATTGAGAATTGAGGATTGAGGATTGAGGATTGAGGATTGAGGATTGAGGATTGAGGATTGAGGATTGAGGATTGAGGATTGAGGATTGAGGATTGAAGATTGAGAATTGGGGATTAAAGATTGAGAATTGAGGATTGAGGATTGATGATTGAAGATTGAAGATTGAGGATTGGGGACTGAGTGTTGAGGGTTGACTGATGAGAATTGATGTTTGTGGATAGAGATTTGAAGATTGCAGGTTGAGTTTTGAGTATTGAAAGGTGTGAATTGATGATATTCTATTGAGGATTGAGGATTGACAACTGATTGTTGAGGTCTGATTTCTGAAGATTGAGGATTCAGGATTAAGGATTCAGGATTGAGGTTTGAGGACTGAGGATTGAGGATTGAGGATTGAGGATTGAGGATTGAGGATTGAGGATTGAGGATTGACGATGAGGTCTGAGGGTTGAGGATTGAGGATTGAGGATTGAGGATTGAGGATGAGGGCTGAGGGTTGAGGATTGAGGTTGGAGGACTGAGGGCTGAGGATTGAGGATTGAGAATTGAGGATTGAGGATTGAAGATTGAGGATTGAGGATTGAGGATTGAGGATTGTGGATTGACGATTGAGGATTGAAGATTGAGGATTGGGTACTGAGTATTGACAATTGAGGATTGAGGATTGGGGATTGGGGATTGAGGATTGAGGATTGAAGATTGAGGATGAGGGCTGAGGGTTGAGGATTGAGGTTTGAGGACTGAGGGCTGAGCCTTGAGGATTGAGAATTGAGGATTGAGGATTGAGGATTGAGGATTGAGGATTGAGGATTGAGGATTGAGGATTGAGGATTGAGGATTGAGGATTGAGGATTGAGGATTGAGGATTGAGGATTGAAGATTGAGAATTGGGGATTAAAGATTGAGAATTGAGGATTGAGGATTGATGATTGAGGATTGAAGATTGAGGATTGGGGACTGAGTGTTGAGGGTTGAGTGATGAGAATTGATGTTTGTGGATAGAGATTTGAAGATTGCAGGTTGAGTTTTGAGTATTGATATGTGTGAATTGATGATATTCTATTGAGGATTGAGGATTGACAACTGATTGTTGAGGTCTGATTTCTGAAGATTGAGGATTCAGGATTGAGGATTCAGGATTGAGGTTTGAGGACTGAGGATTGAGGATTGAGGATTGAGGATTGAGGATTGAGGACTGAGGATTGAAGATTGAGGATTGAGGATTGAGGATGAGGGCTGAGGGTTGAGGATCGAGGTTTGAGGTCTGAAGACTGAGGATCGAGGTTTGAGAATTGAGGATTGACGATTGAGGATTGAGGATTGAGGATTGAAGATTGAGTATTGAGGATTGAAGACTGACGATTGAGGATTGAGGATTGAGGATTGGGGATTGGGGATTGAGGATTGAGGATTGAAGATTGAGGATGAGGGCTGAGGGTTGAGGATTGAGGTTTGAGGACTGAGGGCTGAGCCTTGAGGATTGAGAATTGAGGATTGAGGATTGAGGATTGAGGATTGAGGATTGAGGATTGAGGATTGAGGATTGAGGATTGAGGATTGAGTATTGAAGATTGAGAATTGGGGATTAAAGATTGAGAATTGAGGATTGAGGATTGATGATTGAGGATTGAAGATTGAGGATTGGGGACTGAGTGTTGAGGGTTGAGTGATGAGAATTGATGTTTGTGGATAGAGATTTGAAGATTGCAGATTGAGTATTGAGTATTGAAAACTGTGAATTGAGGATATTCTATTGAGGATTGAGGATTGACAACTGATTGTTGATGACTGAGGGCTGAAGATTGAGGATTCAGGAATGAGGATTCAGAATTGAGGTTCGAGGACTGAAGATTGAGGGTTGAAGATTGAGGATTGAAAACTGACGATTGAGGATTGAGGATTGATGATTGAGGATGGAAGATTGACGATTGAGGATTGAGGATTGAAGATTGAGGATTGAGGATTGAGGATTGAAGATTGAGTATCGAGGATTGAAGATTGAGGATTGAGGATTGAGGATTGAGGATTGAGGATTGAGGATTGAGGATTGACGATTGAGGATTGAAGATTGAGGATTGGGTACTGAGGATTGAAAATTGAGGATTGAGGATTGAGAAGTGAGGATTGAGGATTGAGGACTGAAGATTGAGGATTGGGTATTGAGGATTGAAGAATGAGGATTGAGGATTCAGGATTGAGGATTGAGGATTGAAGAAAGAGTATTGAGGATTGAAGATTGAGTATTGGGGATTGAGGAATGAGGTTTGAGGATTGAAGATTGAGGATGAGGGCTGAGGGTTGAGGATTGAGGTTTGAGGACTGAGGGCTGAGCCTTCAGGATTGAGAATTGAGGATTGAGGATTGAGGATTGAGGATTGAGGATTGAGGAATGAGGATTGAGGATTGAGGATTGAGGATTGAGGATTGAGGATTGAGGATTGAAGATTGAGTATTGGGGATTAAAGATTGAGAATTGAGGATTGAGGATTGATGATTGAGGATTGAAGATTGAGGATTGGGGACTGAGTGTTGAGGGTTGAGTGATGAGAATTGATGTTTGTGGATAGAGATTTGAAGATTGCAGGTTGAGTTTTGGGTATTGAAGGGTGTGAATTGATGATATTCTATTAAGGATTGAGGATTGACAACTGATTGTTGATGTCTGAGGTCTGAAGATTGAGGATTCAGGATTGAGGATTCAGGATTGAGGTTTGAGGACTGAGGATTGAGGATTGAGGATTGAGGATTGTGGATGGAGGACTGAGGATTGAAGATTGAGGATTGAGGATTGAGGATGAGGGCTGAGGGTTGAGGATTGTGGTTTGAGGACTGAGGATTGAGGATTGAGGATTGAGGATTGAGGATTGAGGATTGAGGATTGAGGTCTGAAGATTGAGGATTGGGTATTGAGGATTGAAGAATGAGGACTGAAGATTGAGGATTGGGTATTGAGGTTTGAAGAATGAGGATTGAGGATTGAGGACTGAGGATTGAAGATTGAGGATTGAGGATTGAGGATGAGGGCTGAGGATTGAGGATTTAGGTTTGAGGGCTGAAGACTGAGGATCGAGGATTGAGAATTGAGGATTGAAGATTGAGGATTGAGGATTGAGGATTGAAGATTGAGTATTGATGATTGAAGACTGACGATTGAGGATTGAGGATTGAGGATTGAGGATTGAGGATGAGGGCTGAGGGTTGAGGATTGAGGTTTGAGGACTGAGGACTGAGGATTGAGGATTGAGGATGGAGGACTGAGGATTGAAGATTGAGGATTGAGGATTGAGGCTTGAGGACTGAGGGCTGAGGATTGAGGATTGAGAATTGAGGATTGAGGATTGAGGATTGAAGATTGAGGCTTGGGTATTGAGGATTGAACATTGACGATTGAGGATTGAGGATTGAGGATTGAGGATTGAGGATTGAAGATTGAATATTGATGATTAAAGATTGAGGATTGAGGATTGAGGGTTGTGGATTGAGGACGAGGACTGAGTGCTGAGTATTGATGTTTGAGGTCTGTGGATTGAGGATTGAGGATTGAGAATTGAGGATTGAGGATTGAGGACTGAAGATTGAGGATTGGGTATTGAGGATTGAAGAATGAGGGTCGAGGATTCAGGATTGAGGATTGAGGATTGAAGAAAGAGTATTGAGGATTGAAGATTGAGGATTGGGGATTGAGGATTGAGGATTGAGGTTTGAAGATTGAGGATGAGGGCTGAGGGTTGAGGATTGAGGTTTGAGGACTGAGGGCTGAGCCTTGAGGATTGAGAATTGAGGATTGAGGATTGAGGATTGAGGATTGAGGATTGAGGATTGAGGATTGAGGATTGAGGATTGAGGATTGAGGATTGAGGATTGAAGATTGAGAATTGGGGATTAAAGATTGAGAATTGAGGATTGAGGATTGATGATTGAGGATTGAAGATTGAGGATTGGGGACTGAGTGTTGAGGGTTGACTGATGAGAATTGATGTTTGTGGATAGAGATTTGAAGATTGCAGGTTGAGTTTTGAGTATTGAAAGGTGTGAATTGATGATATTCTATTGAGGATTGAGGATTGACAACTGATTGTTGAGGTCTGATTTCTGAAGATTGAGGATTCAGGATTAAGGATTCAGGATTGAGGTTTGAGGACTGAGGATTGAGGATTGAGGATTGAGGATTGAGGATTGAGGATTGAGGATTGAGGATTGACGATGAGGTCTGAGGGTTGAGGATTGAGGATTGAGGATTGAGGATTGAGGATGAGGGCTGAGGGTTGAGGATTGAGGTTGGAGGACTGAGGGCTGAGGATTGAGGATTGAGAATTGAGGATTGAGGATTGAAGATTGAGGATTGAGGATTGAGGATTGAGGATTGTGGATTGACGATTGAGGATTGAAGATTGAGGATTGGGTACTGAGTATTGACAATTGAGGATTGAGGATTGGGGATTGGGGATTGAGGATTGAGGATTGAAGATTGAGGATGAGGGCTGAGGGTTGAGGATTGAGGTTTGAGGACTGAGGGCTGAGCCTTGAGGATTGAGAATTGAGGATTGAGGATTGAGGATTGAGGATTGAGGATTGAGGATTGAGGATTGAGGATTGAGGATTGAGGATTGAGGATTGAGGATTGAGGATTGAGGATTGAGGATTGAAGATTGAGAATTGGGGATTAAAGATTGAGAATTGAGGATTGAGGATTGATGATTGAGGATTGAAGATTGAGGATTGGGGACTGAGTGTTGAGGGTTGAGTGATGAGAATTGATGTTTGTGGATAGAGATTTGAAGATTGCAGGTTGAGTTTTGAGTATTGATATGTGTGAATTGATGATATTCTATTGAGGATTGAGGATTGACAACTGATTGTTGAGGTCTGATTTCTGAAGATTGAGGATTCAGGATTGAGGATTCAGGATTGAGGTTTGAGGACTGAGGATTGAGGATTGAGGATTGAGGATTGAGGATTGAGGACTGAGGATTGAAGATTGAGGATTGAGGATTGAGGATGAGGGCTGAGGGTTGAGGATCGAGGTTTGAGGTCTGAAGACTGAGGATCGAGGTTTGAGAATTGAGGATTGACGATTGAGGATTGAGGATTGAGGATTGAAGATTGAGTATTGAGGATTGAAGACTGACGATTGAGGATTGAGGATTGAGGATTGGGGATTGGGGATTGAGGATTGAGGATTGAAGATTGAGGATGAGGGCTGAGGGTTGAGGATTGAGGTTTGAGGACTGAGGGCTGAGCCTTGAGGATTGAGAATTGAGGATTGAGGATTGAGGATTGAGGATTGAGGATTGAGGATTGAGGACTGAGGATTGAAGATTGAGGATTGAGGATTGAGGATGAGGGCTGAGGGTTGAGGATCGAGGTTTGAGGTCTGAAGGCTGAGGATCGAGGATTGAGAATTGGGGATTGAAGATTGGGGATTGAGGATTGAGGATTGAGGATTGAAGATTGAGGATGAGGGCTGAGGGTTGAGGATTGAGGTTTGAGGACTGAGGGCTGAGCCTTGAGGATTGAGAATTGAGGATTGAGGATTGAGGATTGAGGATTGAGGATTGAGGATTGAGGATTGAGGATTGAGGATTGAGGATTGAGTATTGAAGATTGAGAATTGGGGATTAAAGATTGAGAATTGAGGATTGAGGATTGATGATTGAGGATTGAAGATTGAGGATTGGGGACTGAGTGTTGAGGGTTGAGTGATGAGAATTGATGTTTGTGGATAGAGATTTGAAGATTGCAGATTGAGTATTGAGTATTGAAAACTGTGAATTGAGGATATTCTATTGAGGATTGAGGATTGACAACTGATTGTTGATGACTGAGGGCTGAAGATTGAGGATTCAGGAATGAGGATTCAGAATTGAGGTTCGAGGACTGAAGATTGAGGGTTGAAGATTGAGGATTGAAAACTGACGATTGAGGATTGAGGATTGATGATTGAGGATGGAAGATTGACGATTGAGGATTGAGGATTGAAGATTGAGGATTGAGGATTGAGGATTGAAGATTGAGTATCGAGGATTGAAGATTGAGGATTGAGGATTGAGGATTGAGGATTGAGGATTGAGGATTGAGGATTGACGATTGAGGATTGAAGATTGAGGATTGGGTACTGAGGATTGAAAATTGAGGATTGAGGATTGAGAAGTGAGGATTGAGGATTGAGGACTGAAGATTGAGGATTGGGTATTGAGGATTGAAGAATGAGGATTGAGGATTCAGGATTGAGGATTGAGGATTGAAGAAAGAGTATTGAGGATTGAAGATTGAGTATTGGGGATTGAGGAATGAGGTTTGAGGATTGAAGATTGAGGATGAGGGCTGAGGGTTGAGGATTGAGGTTTGAGGACTGAGGGCTGAGCCTTCAGGATTGAGAATTGAGGATTGAGGATTGAGGATTGAGGATTGAGGATTGAGGAATGAGGATTGAGGATTGAGGATTGAGGATTGAGGATTGAGGATTGAGGATTGAAGATTGAGTATTGGGGATTAAAGATTGAGAATTGAGGATTGAGGATTGATGATTGAGGATTGAAGATTGAGGATTGGGGACTGAGTGTTGAGGGTTGAGTGATGAGAATTGATGTTTGTGGATAGAGATTTGAAGATTGCAGGTTGAGTTTTGGGTATTGAAGGGTGTGAATTGATGATATTCTATTAAGGATTGAGGATTGACAACTGATTGTTGATGTCTGAGGTCTGAAGATTGAGGATTCAGGATTGAGGATTCAGGATTGAGGTTTGAGGACTGAGGATTGAGGATTGAGGATTGAGGATTGTGGATGGAGGACTGAGGATTGAAGATTGAGGATTGAGGATTGAGGATGAGGGCTGAGGGTTGAGGATTGTGGTTTGAGGACTGAGGATTGAGGATTGAGGATTGAGGATTGAGGATTGAGGATTGAGGATTGAGGTCTGAAGATTGAGGATTGGGTATTGAGGATTGAAGAATGAGGACTGAAGATTGAGGATTGGGTATTGAGGTTTGAAGAATGAGGATTGAGGATTGAGGATTGAGGTTTGAGGATTGAAGAAAGAGTATTGAGGATTCACGATTGAGGATTGGGGATTGAGGATTGAGGATTGAGTATTGAAGATTGAGGATGACGGCTGAGGGTTGAGGATTGAGGATTGAGGATTGACGATTGAGGATTGAAGATTGAGGATTGGGTACTGAGGATTGAAAATTGAGGATTGAGGATTGAGGATTGAGGATTGAGGATTGAGGATTGAAGATTGAATATTGATGATTGAAGATTGAGGATTGAGGATTGAGGATTGAGGATTGAGGATGAGGGCTGAGGGCTGAGGATTGAGGTTTGAGGACTGAGGACTGAGCATTGAGGGTTGAGAATTGAGGATTGAGGATTGAGGATTGAAGATTGAGGATTGGGTATTGAGGATTGAAGAATGAGGATTGAGGATTGAGGATTGAGGATTGAGGATTGAGGATTGAGGGTTGAGGATTGAGGATTGAGGATTGAAGAAAGAGTATTGAGGATTCAAGATTGAGGATTGAGGATTGAGGATTGAAGATTGAGGATTGGGTATTGAGGATTGAAGAATGAGGATTGAGGATTGAGGATTGAGGATTGAGGATTGAGGATTGAGGACGGAGGACTGAGGATTGAAGATTGAGGATTGAGGATTGAGGATGAGGGCTGAGGGTTGAGGATTGAGGTTTGAGGACTGAAGACTGAGGATCGAGGATTGAGAATTGAGGATTGACGATTGAGGATTGAGGATAGAGGATTGAAGATTGAGTGTTGAGGATCGAAGACTGACGATTGAGGATTGAGCATTGAGGACTGAGGATTGAAGATTGAGGATTGGGGACTGAGTGTTGAGGTTTGAGTGATGAGAATTGATGTTTGTGGATAGAGATTTGAAGATTGCAGGTTGAGTTTTGAGTATTGAAAGGTGTGAATTGATGATATTCTATTGAGGATTGAGGATTGACAACTGATTGTTGAGGACGGAGTGCTGAAGATTGAGGATTCAGGATTGAGGATTCAGGATTGTGGTTTGAGGACTGAGGATTGAGGATTGAGGATTGAGGATTGAGGATTGATGATTGAGGACTGAAGATTGAGGATTTGGTATTGAGGATTGAAGAATGAGGACTGAAGATTGAGGATTGGGTATTGAGGATTGAAGAATGAGGATTGAGGATTGAGGATTGGGGATTGAGGATTGAAGAAAGAGTATTGAGGATTGAAGATTGAGGATTGGGGACTGAGGATTGAGGATTGAGGATTGAAGATTGAGGATGACGGCTGAGGGTTGAGGATTGAGGTTTGAGGACTGAGGGCTGAGGATTGAGGATTGAGAATTGAGGATTGAGGATTGAGGATTGAGGATTGAGGATTGACGATTGAGGATTCAAGATTGAGGATTGGGTACTGAGGATTGAACATTGAGGATTGAGGATTGAAGATTGGGGATTGAGGATTGAGGATTGAAGATTGAATGTTGATGATTGAAGATTGAGGATTGAGGATTGAGGATTGAGGATTGAGGATGAGGGCTGAGGGTTGAGGATTGAGGTTTGAGGACTGAGGTCTGAGGATTGAGGATTGAGAATTGAGGATTGAGGATTCAGGATTGAGGTTTGAGGACAGAGGATTGAGGATTGAGGATTGAGGATTGAGGACGGAGGATTGAGGATTGAGAATTGAGGATTGAGGATTGAGGATTGGGTATTGAGGATTGAAGAATGAGGATTGAGGATTGAGGATTGAGGATTGAGGATTGAGGATTGAGGACGGAGGACTGAGGATTGAAGATTGAGGATTGAGGATTGAGGATGAGGGCTGAGGATTGAGGATTGAGGATTGAGGATTGAGTATTGAAGATTGAGAATTGGGGATTAAAGATTGAGAATTGAGGATTGAGGATTGATGATTGAGGATTGAAGATTGAGGATTGGGGACTGAGTGTTGAGGGTTGAGTGATGAGAATTGATGTTTGTGGATAGAGATTTGAAGATTGCAGATTGAGTATTGAGTATTGAAAACTGTGAATTGAGGATATTCTATTGAGGATTGAGGATTGACAACTGATTGTTGATGACTGAGGGCTGAAGATTGAGGATTCAGGAATGAGGATTCAGAATTGAGGTTCGAGGACTGAAGATTGAGGGTTGAAGATTGAGGATTGAAAACTGACGATTGAGGATTGAGGATTGATGATTGAGGATGGAAGATTGACGATTGAGGATTGAGGATTGAAGATTGAGGATTGAGAATTGAGGATTGAGGATTGAGGATTGGGTATTGAGGATTGAAGAATGAGGATTGAGGATTGAAGAATGAGGATTGAGGATTCAGGATTGAGGATTGAGGATTGAAGAAAGAGTATTGAGGATTGAAGATTGAGTATTGGGGATTGAGGAATGAGGTTTGAGGATTGAAGATTGAGGATGAGGGCTGAGGGTTGAGGATTGAGGTTTGAGGACTGAGGGCTGAGCCTTCAGGATTGAGAATTGAGGATTGAGGATTGAGGATTGAGGATTGAGGATTGAGGATTGAGGATTGAGGATTGAGGATTGAGGATTGAGGATTGAGGATTGAGGATTGAAGATTGAGTATTGGGGATTAAAGATTGAGAATTGAGGATTGAGGATTGATGATTGAGGATTGAAGATTGAGGATTGGGGACTGAGTGTTGAGGGTTGAGTGATGAGAATTGATGTTTGTGGATAGAGATTTGAAGATTGCAGGTTGAGTTTTGGGTATTGAAAGGTGTGAATTGATGATATTCTATTAAGGATTGAGGATTGACAACTGATTGTTGATGTCTGAGGTCTGAAGATTGAGGATTCAGGATTGAGGATTCAGGATTGAGGTTTGAGGACTGAGGATTGAGGATTGAGGATTGAGGATTGTGGATGGAGGACTGAGGATTGAAGATTGAGGATTGAGGATTGAGGATGAGGGCTGAGGGTTGAGGATTGTGGTTTGAGGACTGAGGATTGAGGATTGAGGATTGAGGATTGAGGATTGAGGATTGAGGATTGAGGTCTGAAGATTGAGGATTGGGTATTGAGGATTGAAGAATGAGGACTGAAGATTGAGGATTGGGTATTGAGGTTTGAAGAATGAGGATTGAGGATTGAGGATTGAGGTTTGAGGATTGAAGAAAGAGTATTGAGGATTCACGATTGAGGATTGGGGATTGAGGATTGAGGATTGAGTATTGAAGATTGAGGATGAGGGCTGAGGGCTGAGGATTGAGGTTTGAGGACTGAGGACTGAGCATTGAGGGTTGAGAATTGAGGATTGAGGATTGAAGAAAGAGTATTGAGGATTCAAGATTGAGGATTGAGGATTGAGGATTGAAGATTGAGGATTGGGTATTGAGGATTGAAGAATGAGGATTGAGGATTGAGGATTGAGGATTGAGGATTGAGGATTGAGGACGGAGGACTGAGGATTGAAGATTGAGGTTTGAGGATTGAGGATGAGGGCTGAGGGTTGAGGATTGAGGTTTGAGGACTGAAGACTGAGGATCGAGGATTGAGAATTGAGGATTGACGATTGAGGATTGAGGATAGAGGATTGAAGATTGAGTGTTGAGGATCGAAGACTGACGATTGAGGATTGAGCATTGAGGACTGAGGATTGAAGATTGAGGATTGGGGACTGAGTGTTGAGGTTTGAGTGATGAGAATTGATGTTTGTGGATAGAGATTTGAAGATTGCAGGTTGAGTTTTGAGTATTGAAAGGTGTGAATTGATGATATTCTATTGAGGATTGAGGATTGACAACTGATTGTTGAGGACGGAGTGCTGAAGATTGAGGATTCAGGATTGAGGATTCAGGATTGAGGATTCAGGATTGTGGTTTGAGGACTGAGGATTGAGGATTGAGGATTGAGGATTGAGGATTGATGATTGAGGACTGAAGATTGAGGATTTGGTATTGAGGATTGAAGAATGAGGACTGAAGATTGAGGATTGGGTATTGAGGATTGAAGAATGAGGATTGAGGATTGAGGATTGGGGATTGAGGATTGAAGAAAGAGTATTGAGGATTGAAGATTGAGGATTGGGGACTGAGGATTGAGGATTGAGGATTGAAGATTGAGGATGACGGCTGAGGGTTGAGGATTGAGGTTTGAGGACTGAGGGCTGAGGATTGAGGATTGAGAATTGAGGATTGAGGATTGAGGATTGAGGATTGAGGATTGACGATTGAGGATTCAAGATTGAGGATTGGGTACTGAGGATTGAACATTGAGGATTGAGGATTGAAGATTGGGGATTGAGGATTGAGGATTGAAGATTGAATATTGATGATTGAAGATTGAGGATTGAGGATTGAGGATTGAGGATTGAGGATGAGGGCTGAGGGTTGAGGATTGAGGTTTGAGGACTGAGGTCTGAGGATTGAGGATTGAGAATTGAGGATTGAGGATTCAGGATTGAGGTTTGAGGACAGAGGATTGAGGATTGAGGATTGAGGATTGAGGACGGAGGATTGAGGATTGAGAATTGAGGATTGAGGATTGAGGATTGAAGATTGAGGATTGGGTATTTAGGATTGAAGAATGAGGATTGAGGATTGAGGATTGAGTATTGAGGATTGAGGATTGAAGATTGAGGATTGAAGATTGAATATTGATGATTGAAGATTGAGGATTGAGGATTGAGGATTGAGGATTGAGGATGAGGGCTGAGGGTTGAGGATTGAGGTTTGAGGACTGAGGACTGAGGATTGAGGATTGAGAATTGAGGATTGAGGTTTGAGAATTGAGGACTGAGGATTGAGGATTGAGGATTGAGGATTGACGATTGAGGATTGAAGATTGAGGATTGGGTACTGAGGATTGAAAATTGAGGATTGAGGATTGAGGATTGAGGACTGAAGATTGAGGATTGGGTATTGAGGATTGAAGAATGAGGATTGAGGATTGAGGATTGAAGAAAGAGTATTGAGGATTGAAGATTGAGGACTGAGGATTGAGGATTGAAGATTGAATATTGATGATTGAAGATTGAGGATTGAGGATTGAGGATTGAGGATTGAGGATGAGGGCTGAGGGTTGAGGATTGAGGTTTGAGGACTGAGGACTGAGGATTGAGGATTGAGAATTGAGGATTGAGGATTGAGAATTGGGGATTGAGGATTGAGGATTGAGGATTGAGGATTGACGATTGAGGATTGAAGATTGAGGATTGGGTACTGAGGATTGAAAATTGAGGATTGAGGATTGAGGATTGAGGATTGAGGATTGTGGATTGAGGATTGAGTATTGAGGATTGAGGATTGAAGATTGAGGATTGAGTATTGAGGATTGAAGATTGAGGATTGAGGATTGAGGATTGAGGATTGAGGATTGAGGATGAGGGCTGAGGTTTGAGGATTGAGGTTTGAGGACTGAGGACTGAGGATTGAGGATTGAGAATTGAGGATTGAGGATTGAGCATTGAAGATTGAGGATAGGGTATTGAGGATTGAACATTGAGGATTGAGTATTGAGGATTGAGGATTGAGGATTGAGGATTGAAGATTGAATATTGATGATTGAAGATTGAGGATTGAGCATTGAGGGTTGTGGATTGAGGACGAGGACTGAGGGCTGAGTATTGATGTTTGAGGTCTGAGGATTGAGGATTGAGGATTGAGAATTGCGGATTGAGGATTGAGGATTGAAGATTGAGGATTGGGTATTGAGGATTGAAGAATGAGGATTGAGGATTGAGGATTGAGGATTGAGGATTGAAGAAAGAGTATTGAGGATTGAAGGTTGAGGATTGGGGATTGAGGATTGAGGATTGAGGATTGAAGATTGAGGATGAGGGCTGAGGGTTGAGGATTGAGGTTTGAGGGCTGAGGGCTGAGGATTGAGGACTGAGAATTGAGGATTGAGGATTGAGGATTGAGTATTGTGTATTGAGGATTGAGGATTGAAAATTCAGTATTGAGGATTGAAGATTGAGAATTGAGGATTGAGGATTGAGCATTGAGGACTGAGTGTTGAGTGGTGAGTGATGAGAATTGATGATTGTGTATACAGGCTTGAAGATTGCAGATTGAGTATTGGGTATTGAAAACTGTGAATTGAGGATATTCTATTGAGGATTGAGGATTGACAACTGCTTGTTGATGACTTAAGGCTGAAGATTGAGGATTCAGGAATGCCGATTCAGAATTGAGGTTCGAGGAATGAGGATAGAGGATTGAAGACTGAGTATTGAGGATTGAAGATTGAGGATTGAGGATTGAGGATCGAGGATTGAGGATTGAGGATTGAGGATTGAGGATTGAGTATTGAGGATTGAAGATTGAGTATTGAGGATTGAAGATTGAGGTTCGAAGATTGAGGATTGAGGATTGAGGATTGAAGTTTGAGGATGAGGGCTGAGGGTTGAGGATTGAGGCTTGAGGACTGAGGGCTGAGGATTGAGGATTGAGAATTGAGGATTGAGGATTGAGGATTGAAGATTGAGGATTGTGTATTGTGGATTGAAGACTGAGGATTGAGGATTGAGGATTGAGGATTGAGGATTGAGGATTGAGGATCGAGGATTGAGTATTGAGGATTGAAGATTGAGGATTGGGGACTGAGGATTGAAGACTGAGGATTGAGGATTGAGTATTGAGGATTGAGGATTGAGGATTGAAGATTCAGTATTGAGGATTGAAGATTGAGAATTGAGGATTGAGGATTGAGCATTGAGGACTGAGTGTTGAGTGGTGAGTGATGAGAATTGATGATTGTGTATACAGGTTTGAAGATTGCAGATTGAGTATTGTGTATTGAAAACTGTGAATTGAGGATATTCTATTGAGGATTGAGGATTGACAACTGATTGTTGATGACTGAGCGCTGAAGATTGAGGATTCAGGAATGCGGATTCAGAATTGAGGTTCGAGGACTGAGGATTGAGGATTGAAGACTGAGTATTGAGGATTGAAGATTGAGGATTGAGGATTGAGGATTGAGGACTGAGGATTGAGGATTGAGGAGAGAGGATTGAGGATGAGGGCTGAGGATTGAGGATTGAGGTTTGAGGACTGAAGACTGAGGATCGAGGATTGAGAATTGAGGATTGGCGATTGAGGATTGAGGGTTGAGGATTGAAGATTGAGTATTGAGGATTGAAGACTGACGATTTAGGATTGAGGATTGAGGATTGAGAATTGAGGATTGAGGATTGAAGATTGAGTATTGAGGATTGAAGATTGAGGATTGAGGATTGAGGATTGAGGATTGAAGTTTGAGGATGAGGGCTGAGGGTTGAGGATTGACGTTTGAGGACTGAGGGCTGAGGATTGAGGATTGAGAATTGAGGATTGAGGATTGAGGATTGAAGATTGAGGATTGAGTATTGAGGATTGAAGATTGAGGATTGAGGATTGAGGATTGAGGATTGAGGATTGAGGATGAGGGCTGAGGGTTGAGGATTGAGGTTTGAGGACTGAGGACTGAGGATTGAGGATTGAGAATTGAGGATTGAGGATTGAGCATTGAAGATTGAGGATAGGGTATTGAGGATTGAACATTGAGGATTGAGTATTGAGGATTGAGGATTGAGGATTGAGGATTGAAGATTGAATATTGATGATTGAAGATTGAGGATTGAGCATTGAGGGTTGTGGATTGAGGACGAGGACTGAGGGCTGAGTATTGATGTTTGAGGTCTGAGGATTGAGGATTGAGGATTGAGAATTGCGGATTGAGGATTGAGGATTGAAGATTGAGGATTGGGTATTGAGGATTGAAGAATGAGGATTGAGGATTGAGGATTGAGGATTGAGGATTGAAGAAAGAGTTTTGAGGATTGAAGATTGAGGATTGGGGATTGAGGATTGAGGATTGAGGATTGAAGATTGAGGATGAGGGCTGAGGGTTGAGGATTGAGGTTTGAGGGCTGAGGGCTGAGGATTGAGTATTGAGGATTGAGGATTGAGGATTGAAGATTCAGTATTGAGGATTGAAGATTGAGAATTGAGGATTGAGGATTGAGCATTGAGGACTGAGTGTTGAGTGGTGAGTGATGAGAATTGATGATTGTGTATACAGGTTTGAAGATTGCAGATTGAGTATTGTGTATGGAAAACTGTGAATTGAGGATATTCTATTGAGGATTGAGGATTGACAACTGATTGTTGATGACAGAGCGCTGAAGATTGAGGATTCAGGAATGCGGATTCAGAATTGAGGTTCGAGGACTGAGGATTGAGGATTGAAGACTGAGTATTGAGGATTGAAGATTGAGGATTGAGGATTGAGGATTGAGGATTGAGGATTGACGTTTGAGGACTGAGGGCTGAGGATTGAGGATTGAGAATTGAGGATTGAGGATTGAGGATTGAGGTTTGAGGACTGAGGACTGAGGATTGAGGATTGAGAATTGAGGATTGAGGATTGAGGATTGAAGATTGAGGATTGGGTATTGAGGATTGAACATTGAGGATTGAGTATTGAGGATTGAGGATTGAGGATTGAGGATTGAAGATTGATTATTGATGATTGAAGATTGAGGATTGAGCATTGGGGGTTGTGGATTGAGGACGAGGACTGAGGGCTGAGTATTGATGTTTGAGGTCTGATGATTGAGGATTGAGGATTGAGAATTGCGGATTGAGGATTGAGGATTGAAGATTGAGGATTGGGTATTGAGGATTGAAGAATGAGGATTGAGGATTGAGGATTGAGGATTGAGGATTGAAGAAAGAGTATTGAGGATTGAAGATTGAGGATTGAGGATTGAGTATTGAGGATTGAAGATTGAGGTTCGAAGATTGAGGATTGAGGATTGAGGATTGAAGTTTGAGGATGAGGGCTGAGGGTTGAGGATTGAGGCTTGAGGACTGAGGGCTGAGGATTGAGGATAGAGAATTGAGGATTGAGGATTGAGGATTGAAGATTGAGGATTCTGTATTGTGGATTGAAGATTGAGGATTGAGGATTGAGAATTGAGGATTGAGGATTGAGGATTGAAGATTGAGGATTGGGTATTGAGGATTGAGGAATGAGGATTGAGGAGTGAGGATTGTGGATTGAGGAATGAAGGTTGAGGATTGAGGATTGAGGATTGAGGATTGAGGATTGAGGATTGACGTTTGAGGACTGAGGGCTGAGGATTGAGGATTGAGAATTGAGGATTGAGGATTGAGGATTGAAGATTGAGGATTGAGTATTGAGGATTGAAGATTGAGGATTGAGGATTGAGGGTTGAGGATTGAGGATTGTGGATGAGGGCTGAGGGTTGAGGATTGAGGTTTGAGGACTGAGGACTGAGGATTGAGGATTGAGAATTGAGGATTGAGGATTGAGGATTGAAGATTGAGGATTGGGTATTGAGGATTGAACATTGAGGATTGAGTATTGAGTATTGTGTATTGAGGATTGAGGGTTGAAGATTGAGTATTGAGGATTGAAGATTGAGGGTTGAGGATTGAGGTTTGAGGACTGAGGACTGAGGATTGAGGATTGAGGATTGAAGATTGAGGATTCAGTAATGAGGATTGAAGATTGAGGATTGAGGATTGAGGATTGAGGATTGACGATGAGGTCTGAGGGTTGAGGATTGAGGATTGAGGATTGAGGATAGAGGATGAGGGCTGAGGGTTGAGGATTGTGGTTTGAGGACTGAGGGCTGAGGGCTGAGGATTGATAATTGAGGACTGGGGATTGAGGATTGAGGATTGAGGATTGAGGATTGAGGATTGAGGATTGAGGATTGAGAATTGAAGATTGAGTATTGGGGATTAAAAATTGAGAATTGAGGATTGAGGATTGATGATTGAGGATTGAATATTGAGGATTGGGGACTGAGTGTTGAGGGTTGAGTGATGAGAATTGATGTTTGTGTATAGAGACTTGAAGATTGCAGGTTGAGTTTTGAGTATTGAAAGGTGTGAATTGATGATATTCTATTGAGGATTGAGGATTGACAACTGATTGTTGATGTCTGAGGTCTGAAGATTGAGGATTCAGGATTGAGGATTTAGGATTGATGTTTGAGGACTGAGGATTGAGGATTGAGGATTGAGAAGTGAGGATTGAGGATTGAGGACTGAAGATTGAGGATTGGGTATTGAGGATTGAAGAATGAGGATTGAGGATTCAGGATTGAGGATTGAGGATTGAAGAAAGAGTATTGAGGATTGAAGATTGAGTATTGGGGATTGAGGATTGAGGATTGAGGATTGAAGATTGAGGATGAGGGCTGAGGGTTGAGGATTGAGGTTTGAGGACTGAGGGCTGAGGCTTGAGGATTGAGAATTGAGGATTGAGGATTGAGGATTGAGGATTGAGGATTGACGATTGAGGATTGAATATTGAGGATTGGGTACTGAGGATTGAACATTGAGGATTGAGGATTGAAGATTGGGGATTGAGGATTGAGGATTGAAGATTGAATATTGATGATTGAAGATTGAGGATTGAGGATTGAGGATTGAGGATTGAGGATAAGGGCTGAGGATTGAGGATTGAGGATTGAGGATTGAGGACTGAGGATTGAGGATTGAAGATTCAGTATTGAGGATTGAAGATTGAGAATTGAGGATTGAGGATTGAGCATTGAGGACTGAGCGTTGAGTGGTGAGTGATGAGAATTGATGATTGTGTATACAGGTTTGAAGATTGCAGATTGAGTATTGAGTATTGAAAACTGTGAATTGAGGATATTCTATTGTGGATTGAGGATTGACAACTGATTGTTGATGACTGAGGGCTGAAGATTGAGGATTCAGGATTGAGGATTCAGGATTGAGGATTGAGGATTGAAGATTGAATATTGATGATTGAAGATTGAGGATTGAGGATTGAGGATTGAGGATTGAGGATGAGGGCTGAGGGTTGAGGATTGAGGTTTGAGGACTGAGGACTGAGGATTGAGGATTGAGAATTGAGGATTGAGGATTGAGAATTGAGGATTGA
The DNA here is from genome assembly GCF_051401765.1 of Calliopsis andreniformis. Classification (NCBI taxonomy): domain Eukaryota; kingdom Metazoa; phylum Arthropoda; class Insecta; order Hymenoptera; family Andrenidae; genus Calliopsis; species Calliopsis andreniformis. The sequence goes on from NW_027480664.1 coordinate 365,383, forward strand.
GGATTGAGGATTGAGGATTGAGGATTGACGATTGAGGATTGAAGATTGAGGATTGGGTACTGAGGATTGAAAATTGAGGATTGAGGATTGAGGATTGAGGACTGAAGATTGAGGATTGGGTATTGAGGATTGAAGAATGAGGATTGAGGATTGAGGATTGAGGATTGAGGATTGAAGAAAGAGTATTGAGGATTGAAGATTGAGGACTGAGGATTGAGGATTGAAGATTGAATATTGATGATTGAAGATTGAGGATTGAGGATTGAGGATTGAGGGTTGAGGATTGAGGATGAGGGCTGAGGGTTGAGGATTGAGGTTTGAGGACTGAGGACTGAGGATTGAGGATTGAGAATTGAGGATTGAGGATTGAGAATTGAGGATTGAGGATTGAGGATTGAGGATTGAGGATTGACGATTGAGGATTGAAGATTGAGGATTGGGTACTGAGGATTGAAAATTGAGGATTGAGGATTGAGGATTGAGGACTGAAGATTGAGGATTGGGTATTGAGGATTGAAGAATGAGGATTGAGGATTGAGGATTGAGGATTGAGGATTGAAGAAAGAGTATTGAGGATTGAAGATTGAGGACTGAGGATTGAGGATTGAAGATTGAATATTGATGATTGAAGATTGAGGATTGAGGATTGAGGATTGAGGATTGAGGATGAGGGCTGAGGGTTGAGGATTGAGGTTTGAGGACTGAGGACCGAGGATTGAGGATTGAGAATTGAGGATTGAGGATTGGGTACTGAGGATTGAAAATTGAGGATTGAGGATTGAGGATTGAGGATTGAGGATTGAGGACGGAGGACTGAGTATTGAAGATTGAGGATTGAGGATTGAGGATGAGGGCTGAGGGTTGAGGATTGAGGTTTGAGGACTGAAGACTGAGGATCGAGGATTGAGAATTGAGGATTGACGATTGAGGATTGAGGATAGAGGATTGAAGATTGAGTGTTGAGGATTGAAGACTGACGATTGAGGATTGAGCATTGAGGACTGAGGATTGAGGATTGAGGATTGAAGATTGAGTATTGAGGATTGAAGATTGAGGATTGAGGATTGAGGATTGAGGATTGAGGATTGAGGATTGAAGTTTGAGGATGAGGGCTGAGGGTTGAGGATTGATGTTTGAGGACTGAGGTCTGAGGATTGAGGATTGAGAATTGAGGATTGAGGATTGAGGATTGAGGATTGAGGATTGAAGGTTGAGTATTGGGGATTAAAGATTGAGAATTGAGGATTGAGGATTGATGATTGAGGATTGAAGATTGAGGATTGGGGACTGAGTGTTGAGGGTTGAGTGATGAGAATTGATGTTTGTGGATAGAGATTTGAAGATTGCAGGTTGAGTTTTGGGTATTGAAAGGTGTGAATTGATGATATTCTATTGAGGATTGAGGATTGACAACTGATTGTTGATGTCTGAGGTCTGAAGATTGAGGATTCAGGATTGAGGATTCAGGATTGAGGTTTGAGGACTGAGGATTGAGGATTGAGGATTGAGGATTGTGGATGGAGGACTGAGGATTGAAGATTGAGGATTGAGGATTGAGGATGAGGGCTGAGGGTTGAGGATTGTGGTTTGAGGACTGAGGATTGAGGATTGAGGATTGAGGATTGAGGATTGAGGATTGAGGATTGAGGTCTGAAGATTGAGGATTGGGTATTGAGGATTGAAGAATGAGGACTGAAGATTGAGGATTGGGTATTGAGGATTGAAGAATGAGGATTGAGGATTGAGGATTGAGGATTGAGGATTGAAGAAAGAGTATTGAGGATTCAAGATTGAGGATTGGGGATTGAGGATTGAGGATTGAGTATTGAAGATTGAGGATGACGGCTGAGGGTTGAGGATTGAGGTTTGAGGACTGAGGGCTGAGGATTGAGGATTGATAATTGAGGATTGAGGATTGAGGATTGAGGATTGAGGATTGACGATTGAGGATTGAAGATTGAGGATTGGGTACTGAGGATTGAAAATTGAGGATTGAGGATTGAGGATTGAGGATTGAGGATTGAGGACGGAGGACTGAGTATTGAAGATTGAGGATTGAGGATTGAGGATAAGGGCTGAGGGTTGAGGATTGAGGTTTGAGGACTGAAGACTGAGGATCGAGGATTGAGAATTGAGGATTGACGATTGAGGATTGAGGATAGAGGATTGAAGATTGAGTGTTGAGGATTGAAGACTGACGATTGAGGATTGAGCATTGAGGACTGAGGATTGAGGATTGAGGATTGAAGATTGAGTATTGAGGATTGAAGATTGAGGATTGAGGATGGAGGATTGAGGATTGAGGATTGAGGATTGAAGTTTGAGGATGAGGGCTGAGGGTTGAGGATTGATGTTTGAGGACTGAGGGCTGAGGATTGAGGATTGAGAATTGAGGATTGAGGATTGAGGATTGAAGATTGAGGCTTGGGTATTGAGGATTGAATATTGACGATTAAGGATTGAGGATTGAGGATTGAGGATTGAGGACGAGGACTGAGGGCTGAGTATTGATGTTTGAGGTCTGTGGATTGAGGATTGAGGATTGAGAATTGAGGATTGATGATTGAGGACTGAAGATTGAGGATTGGGTATTGAGGATTGAAGAATGAGGATTGAGGATTGAGGATTGAGGATTGAGGATTGAAGAAAGAGTATTGAGGATTGAAGATTGAGGATTGGGGATTGAGGATTGAGGATTGAGGATTGAAGATTGAGGATGACGGCTGAGGTTTGAGGAACGAGGTTTGAGGACTGAGGGCTGAGCCGTGAGGATTGAGAATTGAGGATTGAGGATTGAGGATTGAGGATTGAGGATTGAGGATTGAGGAGTGAGGATTGAAGATTGAGGATTGGGGACTGAGTGTTGAGGTTTGAGTGATGAAAATTGATGTTTGTGGATAGAGATTTGAAGATTGCAGATTGCGTATTGAGTATTGAAAACTGTGAATTGAGCATATTCTATCGAGGATTGAGGATTGACAACTGATTGTTGATGTCTGAGGTCTGAAGATTGAGGATTCAGGATTGAGGATTCAGGATTGAGGTTTGAGGACTGAGGATTGAGGATTGAGGATTGAGTATTGAGGATGGAGGATTGAGGATTGATGATTGAGGATTGAAGATTGAGGATTGGGGACTGAGTGTTCAGGATTGAGTGATGAGAATTGATGTTTGTGGATAGAGATTTGAAGATTGCAGGTTGAGTTTTGAGTATTGAAAGCTGTGAATTGATGATATTCTATTGAGGATTGAGGATTGACAACTGATTGTTGATGTCTGAGGTCTGAAGATTGAGGATTCAGGATTGAGGATTCAGGATTGAGGTTTGAGGACTGAGGATTGAGGATTGAGGATTGAGGATTGAGGATGGAGGACTGAGGATTGAAGATTGAGGATTGAGGATTGAGGTTTGAGGACTGAGGGCTGAGGATTGAGGATTGAGAATTGAGGATTGAGGATTGAGGATTGAAGATTGAGGCTTGGGTATTGAGGATTGAACATTGACGATTGAGGATTGAGGATTGAGGATTGAGGATTGAGGATTGAAGATTGAATATTGATGATTGAAGATTGAGGATTGAGGATTGAGGGTTGTGGATTGAGGACGAGGACTGAGTGCTGAGTATTGATGTTTGAGGTCTGTGGATTGAGGATTGAGGATTGAGAATTGAGGATTGAGGATTGAGGACTGAAGATTGAGGATTGGGTATTGAGGATTGAAGAATGAGGATCGATGATTCAGGATTGAGGATTGAGGATTGAAGAAAGAGTATTGAGGATTGAAGATTGAGGATTGGGGATTGAGGATTGAGGATTGAGGTTTGAAGATTGAGGATGAGGGCTGAGGGTTGAGGATTGAGGTTTGAGGACTGAGGGCTGAGCCTTGAGGATTGAGAATTGAGGATTCAGGATTGAGGATTGAGGATTGAGGATTGAGGATTGAGGATTGAGGATTGAGGATTGAGGATTGAGGATTGAGGATTGAAGATTGAGAATTGGGGATTAAAGATTGAGAATTGAGGATTGTGGATTGATGATTGAGGATTGAAGATTGAGGATTGGGGACTGAGTGTTGAGGGTTGAGTGATGAGAATTGATGTTTGTGGATAGAGATTTGAAGATTGCAGGTTGAGTTTTGAGTATTGAAATGTGTGAATTGATGATATTCTATTGAGGATTGAGGATTGACAACTGATTGTTGAGGTCTGATTTCTGAAGATTGAGGATTCAGGATTGAGGATTCAGGATTGAGGTTTGAGGACTGAGGATTGAGGATTGAGGATTGAGGATTGAGGATTGAGGACTGAGGATTGAAGATTGAGGATTGAGGATTGAGGATGAGGGCTGAGGGTTGAGGATCGAGGTTTGAGGTCTGAAGACTGAGGATCGAGGATTGAGAATTGAGGATTGACGATTGAGGATTGAGGATTGAGGATTGAAGATTGAGTATTGAGGATTGAAGACTGACGATTGAGGATTGAGGATTGAGGATTGGGGATTGGGGATTGAGGATTGAGGATTGAAGATTGAGGATGAGGACTGAGGGTTGAGGATTGAGGTTTGAGGACTGAGGGCTGAGCCTTGAGGATTGAGAATTGAGGATTGAGGATTGAGGATTGAGGATTGAGGATTGAGGATTGAGGATTGAGGATTGAGGATTGAGGATTGAGGATTGAGGATTGAAGATTGAGAGTTGGGGATTAAAGATTGAGAATTGAGGATTGAGGATTGATGATTGAGGAATGAAGATTGAGGATTGGGGACTGAGTGTTGAGGGTTGAGTGATGAGAATTGATGTTTGTGGATAGAGATTTGAAGATTGCAGGTTGAGTTTTGAGTATTGAAAGGTGTGAATTGATGATATTCTATTGAGGATTGAGGATTGACAACTGATTGTTGAGGTCTGATTTCTGAAGATTGAGGATTCAGGATTGAGGATTCAGGATTGAGGTTTGAGGACTGAGGATTGAGGATTGAGGATTGAGGATTGAGGATTGAGGACTGAGGATTGAAGATTGAGGATTGAGGATTGAGGATGAGGGCTGAGGGTTGAGGATCGAGGTTTGAGGTCTGAAGGCTGAGGATCGAGGATTGAGAATTGAGGATTGACGATTGAGGATTGAGGATTGAGGATTGAAGATTGAGTATTGAGGATTGAAGACTGACGATTGAGGATTGAGGATTGAGGATTGAGGATTGAGGATTGAGGATTGAAGATTGGGGATTGAGGATTGAGGATTGAGGATTGAAGATTGAGGATGAGGGCTGAGGGTTGAGGATTGAGGTTTGAGGACTGAGGGCTGAGCCTTGAGGATTGAGAATTGAGGATTGAGGATTGAGGATTGAGGATTGAGGATTGAGGATTGAGGATTGAGGATTGAGGATTGAGGATTGAGGATTGAAGATTGAGAATTGGGGATTAAAGATTGAGAATTGAGGATTGAGGATCGATGATTGAGGATTGAAGATTGAGGATTGGGGACTGAGTGTTGAGGGTTGACTGATGAGAATTGATGTTTGTGGATAGAGATTTGAAGATTGCAGGTTGAGTTTTGAGTATTGAAAGGTGAGAATTGATGATATTCTATTGAGGATTGAGTATTGACAACTGATTGTTGAGGTCTGATTTCTGAAGATTGAGGATTCAGGATTAAGGATTCAGGATTGAGGTTTGAGGACTGAGGATTGAGGATTGAGGATTGAGGATTGAGGATTGAGGACTGAGGATTGAAGATTGAGTATCGAGGATTGAATATTGAGGATTGAGGATTGAGGATTGAGGATTGAGGATTGAAGTTTGAGGACGAGGGCTGAGGGTTGAGGATTGAGGTTTGAGGACTGAGGGCTGAGGATTGAGGATTGAGAATTGAGGATTGAGGATTGAGGATTGAAGATTGAGGATTCAGTATTGAGGATTGAAGATTGAGGATTGAGGATTGAGGATTGAGGATTGACGATGAGGTCTGAGGGTTGAGGATTGAGGATTGAGGATTGAGGATTGAGGATGAGGGCTGAGGGTTGAGGATTGAGGTTGGAGGACTGAGGGCTGAGGATTGAGGATTGAGAATTGAGGATTGAGGATTGAAGATTGAGGATTGAGGATTGAGGATTGAGGATTGTGGATTGACGATTGAGGATTGAAGATTGAGGATTGGGTACTGAGTATTGACAATTGAGGATTGAGGATTGGGGATTGGGGATTGAGGATTGAGGATTGAAGATTGAGGATGAGGGCTGAGTGTTGAGGATTGAGGTTTGAGGACTGAGGGCTGAGCCTTGAGGATTGAGAATTGAGGATTGAGGATTGAGGATTGAGGATTGAGGATTGAGGATTGAGGATTGAGGATTGAGGATTGAGGATCGAGGATTGAGGATTGAGGATTGAGGATTGAAGATTGAGAATTGGGGATTAAAGATTGAGAATTGAGGATTGAGGATTGATGATTGAGGATTGAAGATTGAGGATTGGGGACTGAGTGTTGAGGGTTGAGTGATGAGAATTGATGTTTGTGGATAGAGATTTGAAGATTGCAGGTTGAGTTTTGAGTATTGATATGTGTGAATTGATGATATTCTATTGAGGATTGAGGATTGACAACTGATTGTTGAGGTCTGATTTCTGAAGATTGAGGATTCAGGATTGAGGATTCAGGATTGAGGTTTGAGGACTGAGGATTGAGGACTGAGGATTGAGGATTGAGGATTGAGGATTGAGGATTGAGTATTGAAGATTGAGAATTGGGGATTAAAGATTGAGAATTGAGGATTGAGGATTGATGATTGAGGATTGAAGATTGAGGATTGGGGACTGAGTGTTGAGGGTTGAGTGATGAGAATTGATGTTTGTGGATAGAGATTTGAAGATTGCAGATTGAGTATTGAGTATTGAAAACTGTGAATTGAGGATATTCTATTGAGGATTGAGGATTGACAACTGATTGTTGATGACTGAGGGCTGAAGATTGAGGATTCAGGAATGAGGATTCAGAATTGAGGTTCGAGGACTGAAGATTGAGGGTTGAAGATTGAGGATTGAAAACTGACGATTGAGGATTGAGGATTGAGGATTGAGGATTGAGGATTGTGGATTGAAGATTGAGTATTGGGGATTAAAGATTGAGCATTGAGGATTGAGGATTGATGATTGAGGATGGAAGATTGACGATTGAGGATTGAGGATTGAAGATTGAGGATTGAGGATTGAGGATTGAAGATTGAGTATCGAGGATTGAAGATTGAGGATTGAGGATTGAGGATTGAGGATTGAGGATTGAGTATTGAGGATTGACGATTGAGGATTGAAGATTGAGGATTGGGTACTGAGGATTGAAAATTGAGGATTGAGGATTGAGAAGTGAGGATTGAGGATTGAGGACTGAAGATTGAGGATTGGGTATTGAGGATTGAAGAATGAGGATTGAGGATTCAGGATTGAGGATTGAGGATTGAAGAAAGAGTATTGAGGATTGAAGATTGAGTATTGGGGATTGAGGAATGAGGATTGAGGATTGAAGATTGAGGATGAGGGCTGAGGGTTGAGGATTGAGGTTTGAGGACTGAGGGCTGAGCCAATCAGGATTGAGAATTGAGGATTGAGGATTGAGGATTGAGGATTGAGGATTGAGGATTGAGGATTGAGGATTGAGGATTGAGGATTGAGGATTGAGGATTGAGGATTGAAGATTGAGTATTGGGGATTAAAGATTGAGAATTGAGGATTGAGGATTGATGATTGAGGATTGAAGATTGAGGATTGGGGACTGAGTGTTGAGGGTTGAGTGATGAGAATTGATGTTTGTGGATAGAGATTTGAAGATTGCAGGTTGAGTTTTGAGTATTGAAATGTGTGAATTGATGATATTCTATTGAGGATTGAGGATTGACAACTGATTGTTGAGGTCTGATTTCTGAAGATTGAGGATTCAGGATTGAGGACTCAGGATTGAGGTTTGAGGACTGAGGATTGAGGATTGAGGATTGAGGATTGTGGATGGAGGACTGAGGATTCAAGAATGAGGATTGAGGATTGAGGATGAGGGCTGAGTGTTGAGGATCGAGGTTTGAGGTCTGAAGACTGAGGATCGAGGATTGAGAATTGAGGATTGACGATTGAGGATTGAGGATTGAGGATTGAAGATTGAGTATTGAGGATTGAAGACTGACGATTGAGGATTGAGGATTGAGGATTGGGGATTGGGGATTGAGGATTGAGGATTGAAGATTGAGGATGAGGGCTGAGGGTTGAGGATTGAGGTTTGAGGACTGAGGGCTGAGCCTTGAGGATTGAGAATTGAGGATTGAGGATTGAGGATTGAGGATTGAGGGTTGAGAATTGAGGATAGAGGATTGAAGATTGAGTATTGGGGATTAAAGATTGAGAATTGAGGATTGAGGATTGTTGATTGAGGATGGAAGATTGACGATTGAGGATTGAGGATTGAGGATTGAGGATTGACGATTGAAGATTCAGTATCGAGGATTGAAGATTGAGGATTGAGGATTGAGGATTGAGGATTGAGGATTGAAGTTTGAGGACGAGGGCTGAGGGTTGAGGATTGAGGTTTGAGGACTGAGGGCTGAGGATTGAGGATTGAGAGTTGAGGATTGAGGATTGAGGATTGTAGATTGAGGATTCAGTATTGAGGATTGAAGATTGAGGATTGAGGATTGAGGATTGAGGATTGACGATGAGGTCTGATGGTTGAGGATTGAGGATCGAGGATTGAGGATTGAGGATGAGGGCTGAGGGTTGAGGATTGAGGTTTGAGGACTGAGGGCTGAGGATTGAGGATGGAGAATTGAGGACTGAGGATTGAGGATTGAGGATTGAGGATTGAGGATTGAGGATTGAGGATTGAGGATTGAGAATTGAAGATTGAGTATTGGGGATTAAAAATTGAGAATTGAGGATTGAGGATTGATGATTGAGGATTGAAGTTTGAGGACTGAAGACTGAGGATCGAGGATTGAGAATTGAGGATTGACGATTGAGGATTGAGGATAGAGGATTGAAGATTGAGTATTGAGGATTGAAGACTGACGATTGAGGATTGAGGATTGAGGATTGGGGATTGGGGATTGAGGATTGAGGATTGAAGATTGAGGATGAGGGCTGAGGATCGAGGATTGAGGTTTGAGGTCTGAGGGCTGAGCCTTGAGGATTGAGAATTGAGGATTGAGGATTGAGGATTGAGGATTGAGGATTGAGGATTGAGGATTGAGGATTGAGGATTGAGGATTGAGGATTGAGGATTGAAGATTGAGAATTGGGGATTAAAGATTGAGAATTGAGGATTGAGTATTGATGATTGAGGATTGAAGATTGAGGATTGGGGACTGAGTGTTGAGGGTTGAGTGATGAGAATTGATGTTTGTGGATAGAGATTTGAAGATTGCAGGTTGAGTTTTGAGTATTGAAATGTGTGAATTGATGATATTCTATTGAGGATTGAGGATTGACAACTGATTGTTGGGGTCTGATTTCTGAAGATTGAGGATTCAGGATTGAGGATTCAGGATTGAGGTTTGAGGACTGAGGATTGAGGATTGAGGATTGAGGATTGAGGATTGAGGACTGAGGATTGAAGATTGAGGATTGAGGATTGAGGACGAGGGCTGAGGGTTGAGGATTGAGGTTTGAGGACTGAGGGCTGAGGATTGAGGATTGAGAGTTGAGGATTGAGGATTGAGGATTGAAGATTGAGGATTCAGTATTGAGGATTGAAGATTGAGGATTGAGGATTGAGGATTGAGGATTGACGATGAGGTCTGATGGTTGAGGATTGAGGATTGAGGATTGAGGATTGAGGATGAGGGCTGAGGGTTGAGGATTGAGGTTTGAGGACTGAGGGCTGAGGATTGAGGATTGAGAATTGAGGACTGAGTATTGAGGATTGAGGATTGAGGATCGAGGATTGAGGATTGAGGATTGAGGATTGAGAATTGAAGATTGAGTATTGGGGATTAAAAATTGAGAATTGAGGATTGAGGATTGATGATTGAGGATTGAAGTTTGAGGATTGGGGACTGAGTGTTCAGGGTTGAGTGATGAGAATTGATGTTTGTGGATAGAGATTTGAAGATTGCAGGTTGAGTTTTGAGTATTGAAAGCTGTGAATTGATGATACTCTATTGAGGATTGAGGATTGACAACTGATTGTTGATGTCTGCGGTCTGAAGATTGAGGATTCAGGATTGAGGATTCAGGATTGAGGTTTGAGGACTGAGGATTGAGGATTGAGGATTGAGGATTGAGGATGGAGGACTGAGGATTGAAAATTGAGGATTGAGGATTGAGGATGAGGGCTGAGGGTTGAGGATTGAAGTTTGAGGACTGAAGACTGAGGATCGAGGATTGAGAATTGAGGATTGACGATTGAGGATTGAGGATAGAGGACTGAAGATTGAGTATTGAGGATTGAAGACTGACGATTGAGGATTGAGGATTGAGGATTGGGGATTGGGGATTGAGGATTGAGGATTGAAGATTGAGGATGAGGGCTGAGGGTTGAGGATTGAGGTTTGAGGACTGAGGGCTGAGCCTTGAGGATTGAGAATTGAGGATTGAGGATTGAGGATTGAGGATTGAGGATTGAGGATTGAGGATTGAGGATTGAGGATTGAGGATTGAGGATTGAGGATTGAGGATTGAGGATTGAGGATTGAAGATTGAGAATTGGGGATTAAAGATTGAGAATTGAGGATTGAGGATTGATGATTGAGGATTGAAGATTGAGGATTGGGGACTGAGTGTTGAGGGTTGAGTGATGAGAATTGATGTTTGTGGATAGAGATTTGAAGATTGCAGGTTGAGTTTTGAGTATTGAAATGTGTGAATTGATGATATTCTATTGAGGATTGAGGATTGACAACTGATTGTTGAGGTCTGATTTCTGAAGATTGAGGATTCAGGATTGAGGATTCAGGATTGAGGTTTGAGGACTGAGGATTGAGGATTGAGGATTGAGGATTGAGGATTGAGGACTGAGGATTGAAGATTGAGGATTGAGGATTGAGGATGAGGGCTGAGGGTTGAGGATCGAGGTTTGAGGTCTGAAGACTGAGGATCGAGGATTGAGAATTGAGGATTGACGATTGAGGATTGAGGATTGAGGATTGAAGATTGAGTATTGAGGATTGAAGACTGACGATTGAGGATTGAGGATTGAGGATTGGGGATTGGGGATTGAGGATTGAGGATTGAAGATTGAGGATGAGGGCTGAGGGTTGAGGATTGAGGTTTGAGGACTGAGGGCTGAGCCTTGAGGATTGAGAATTGAGGATTGAGGATTGAGGATTGAGGATTGAGGGTTGAGAATTGAGGATTGAGGATTGAAGATTGAGTATTGGGGATTAAAGATTGAGAATTGAGGATTGAGGATTGTTGATTGAGGATGGAAGATTGACGATTGAGGATTGAGGATTGAGGATTGAGGATTGAGGATTGAAGATTCAGTATCGAGGATTGAAGATTGAGGATTGAGGATTGAGGATTGAGGATTGAGGATTGAAGTTTGAGGACGAGGGCTGAGGGTTGAGGATTGAGGTTTGAGGACTGAGGGCTGAGGATTGAGGATTGAGAATTGAGGATTGAGGATTGAGGACTGAGGATTGAGGATTGAGGATTGAGGACTGAGGATTGAAGATTGAGGATTGAGGATTGAGGATGAGGGCTGAGGGTTGAGGATCGAGGTTTGAGGTCTGAAGGCTGAGGATCGAGGATTGAGAATTGAGGATTGACGATTGAGGATTGAGGATTGAGGATTGAAGATTGAGTATTGAGGATTGAAGACTGACTATTGAGGATTGAGGATTGAGGATTGAGGATTGAGGATTGAGGATTGAAGATTGGGGATTGAGGATTGAGGATTGAGGATTGAAGATTGAGGATGAGGGCTGAGGGTTGAGGATTGAGGTTTGAGGACCGAGGGCTGAGCCTTGAGGATTGAGAATTGAGGATTGAGGATTGAGGATTGAGGATTGAGGATTGAGGATTGAGGATTGAGGATTGAGGATTGAGGATTGAGGATTGAGGATTGAGGATTGAGGATTGAGGATTGAGGATTGATGATTGAGGATTGAAGATTGAGCATTGTGGACTGAGTGTTCAGGGCTGAGTGATGAGAACTGATGTTTGTGGATAGAGATTTGTTGATTATAGGTTGAGTTTTGAGTATTGAAAGCTGTGAATTGATGATATTCTATTGACGATTGAGGTTTGACAACTGATTGTTGATGTCTGAGGTCTGACGATTGAGTATTCAGGATTGAGGATTCAGGATTGAGGTTTGAGGACTGAGGATTGAGGATTGAGGATTGAGGATTGAGGATGGAGGATTGAGGATTGATGATTGAGGATTGAAGATTGAGGATTGGGGACTGAGTGTTCAGGGTTGAGTGATGAGAATTGATGTTTGTGGGTAGAGATTTGAAGATTGCAGGTTGAGTTTTGAGTATTGAAAGCTGTGAATTGATGATATTCTATTGACGATTGAGGTTTGACAACTGATTGTTGATGTCTGAGGTCTGACGATTGAGTATTCAGGATTGAGGATTCAGGATTGAGGTTTGAGGACTGAGGATTGAGGATTGAGGATTGGGGATTGAGGATGGAGGATTGAGGATTGATGATTGAGGATTGAAGATTGAGGATTGGGGACTGAGTGTTCAGGGTTGAGTGATGAGAATTGATGTTTGTGGGTAGAGATTTGAAGATTGCAGGTTGAGTTTTGAGTATTGAAAGCTGTGAATTGATGATATTCTATTGAGGATTGAGGATTGACAACTGATTGTTGATATCTGAGGTCTGAAGATTGAGGATTCAGGATTGAGGATTCAGGATTGAGGTTTGAGGACTGAGGATTGAGGATTGAGGATTGAGGATTGAGGATGGAGGACTGAGGATTGAGGATTGAGGATTGAGGACTGAGGATGAGGGCTGAGGATTGAAGATTGAGGATTGAGGATTGAGGATGAGGACTGAGGATTGAAGATTGAGTATCGAGGATTGAATATTGAGGATTGAGGATTGAGGATTGAGGATTGAGGATTGAAGTTTGAGGACGAGGGCTGAGGGTTGAGGATTGAGGTTTGAGGACTGAGGGCTGAGGAATGAGGATTGAGAATTGAGGATTGAGGATTGAGGATTGAAGATTGAGGATTCAGTATTGAGGATTGAAGATTGAGGACTGAGGATTGAGGATTGAGGATTGACGATGAGGTCTGAGGGTTGAGGATTGAGGACTGAGGATTGAGGAATGAGGATGAGGGCTGAGGGTTGAGGATTGAGGTTGGAGGACTGAGGGCTGAGGATTGAGGATTGAGAATTGAGGACTGAGGATTGCGGATTGAGGATTGAGGATTGAGGATTGAGGATTGAGGATTGATGATTGAGGATTGAAGATTGAGCATTGTGGACTGAGTGTTCAGGGTTGAGTGATGAGAATTGATGTTTGTGGATAGGGATTTGTTGATTATAGGTTGAGTTTTGAGTATTGAAAGCTGTGAATTGATGATATTCTATTGAGGATTGAGGATTGACAACTGATTGTTGATGTCTGAGGTCTGAAGATTGAGTATTCAGGATTGAGGATTCAGGATTGAGGTTTGAGGACTGAGGATTGAGGATTGAGGATTGAGGATTGAGGATGGAGGATTGAGGATTGATGATTGAGGATTGAAGATTGAGTATTGGGGACTTTGTGTTGAGGGTTGAGTGATGAGAATTGATGTTTGTGGATAGAGATTTGAAGATTGCAGGTTGAGTTTTGAGTATTGAAAGGTGTGAATTGATGATATTCTGTTGAGGATTGAGGATTGACAACTGATTGTTGATGTCTGAGGTCTGAAGATTGAGGATTCAGGATTGAGGATTCAGGATTGAGGTTTGAGGACTGAGGATTGAGGATTGAGGATTGACGATTGAGGATTGAGGACTGAGGATTGAAGATTGAGGATTGAGGATTGAGGATGAGGTCTGAGGGTTGAGGATTGAGGTTTGAGGACTGAAGACTAAGGATCGAGGATTGAGAATTGAGGGTTGACGATTGAGGATTGAGGATTGAGGATTGAAGATTGAGTATTGAGGATTGAAGACTGACGATTGAGGATTCAGGATTGAGGATTGAGGATTGAGGATTGAGGATTGAGGATTGAAGATTGAGTATTGAGGATTGAAGATTGAAGATTGAGGATTGAGGATTGAGGATTGAGGATTGAAATTTGACGACTGATGATTGAGGATTGAGGATTGAGGATTGAAGATTGAATATTGATGATTGAAGATTGAGGATTGAGGATTGAGGGTTGTGGATTGAGGACGAGGACTGAGGGCTGAGTATTGATGTTTGAGGTCTGTGGATTGAGGATTGAGGATTGAGAATTGAGGATTGAGGATTGAGGACTGAAGATTGAGGATTGGGTATTGAGGATTGAAGAATGAGGATAGAGGATTGAGGATTGAGGATTGAGGATCGAAGAAAGAGTATTGAGGATTGAAGATTGAGGATTGGGGATTGAGGATTGAGGATTGAGGATTGAAGATTGAGGATGAGGGCTGAGGGTTGAGGATTGAGGTTTGAGGACTGAGGGCTGAGGATTGAGGATTGAGAATTGAGGATTGAGGATTGAGGATTGAGGATTGAGGATTGAGGATTGAGGATTGAGGATTGAGGATTGAGGATTGAAGATTGAGTATTGGGGATTAAAGATTGAGAATTGAGGATTGAGGATTGATGATTGAGGATTGAAGATTGAGGATTGGGGACTGAGTGTTGAGGGTTGAGTGATGACAATTGATGTTTGTGGATAGACATTTGAAGATTGCAGGTTGAGTTTTGAGTATTGAAAGGTGTGAATTGATGATATTCTATTGAGGATTGAGGATTGACAACTGATTGTTGAGGTCTGATTTCTGAAGGTTGAGGATTCAGGATTGAGGATTCAGGATTGAGGTTTGAGGACTGAGGATTGAGGATTGAGGATTGAGGATTGAGGATTGAGGACTGAGGATTGAGGATTGAGGATTGAGGATTGAGGATGAGGGCTGAGGATTGAGGATTGAGGTTTGAGGACTGAAGACTGAGGATCGAGGATTGAGAATTGAGGATTGACGATTGAGGATTGAGGATTGAGGATTGAAGATTGAGTATTGAGGATTGAAGGCTGACGATTTAGGATTGAGGATTGAGGATTGAGAATTGAGGATTGAGGATTGAAGATTGAGTATTGAGGATTGAAGATTGAGGATTGAGGATTGAGGATTGAGGATTGAGGATTGAAGATTGAGGATTGAGTATTGAGGATTGAAGATTGAGGATTGAGGATTGAGGATTGAGGATTGAGGATGAGGGCTGATGGTTGAGGATTGAGGATTGAGAATTGAGGATTGAGGATTGAGGATTGAAGATTGAGGATTGTGTATTGTGGATTGAAGATTGAGGATTGAGGATTGAGAATTGAGGATAGAGGATTGAGGATTGAAGATTGAGGATTGAGTATTGAGGATTGAAGATTGAGGATTGAGGATTGAGGATTGAGGATTGAGGATGAGGGCTGATGGTTGAGGATTGAGGATTGAGGATTGAGGATTGAGGATTGAGGATTGAGGATTGAAGATTGAGGATTGAAGATTGAGGATTGGGTATTGAGGATTGAACATTGAGGATTGAGGATTGAGAATTGAGGATTGAGGATTGAGGATTGAAGATTGAGGATTGAGTATTGAGGATTGAAGAATGAGGATAGAGGATTGAGGATTGAGGATTGAGGATCGAAGAAAGAGTATTGAGGATTGAAGATTGAGGATTGGGGATTGAGGATTGAGGATTGAGGATTGAAGATTGAGGATGAGGGCTGAGTGTTGAGGATTGAGGTTTGAGGACTGAGGGCTGAGGATTGAGGATTGAGAATTGAGGATTGAGGATTGAGGATTGAGGATTGAGGATTGAGGATTGAGGATTGAGGATTGAGGATTGAGGATTGAAGATTGAGTATTGGGGATTAAAGATTGAGAATTGAGGATTGAGGATTGATGATTGAGGATTGAAGATTGAGGATTGGGGACTGAGTGTTGAGGGTTGAGTGATGACAATTGATGTTTGTGGATAGAGATTTGAAGATTGCAGGTTGAGTTTTGAGTATTGAAAGGTGTGAATTGATGATTTTCTATTGAGGATTGAGGATTGACAACTGATTGTTGAGGTCTGATTTCTGAAGGTTGAGGATTCAGGATTGAGGATTCAGGATTGAGGTTTGAGGACTGAGGATTGAGGATTGAGGATTGAGGATTGAGGATTGAGGACTGAGGATTGAGGATTGAGGATTGAGGACTGAGGATGAGGGCTGAGGATTGAAGATTGAGGATTGAGGATTGAGGATGAGGGCTGAGGATTGAAGATTGAGTATCGAGGATTGAATATTGAGGATTGAGGATTGAGGATTGAGGATTGAAGATTGAGTATTGAGGATTGAAGATTGAGGATTGAGGATTGACGATTGAGGATTGAGGATTGAAGTTTGATGATGAGGGCTGAGGGTTGGGGATTGAGGTTTGAGGACTTAGGGCTGAGGATTGAGGATTGAGAATTGAGGATTGAGGATTGAGGATTGAAGATTGAGTATTGAGGATTGAAGACTGACGATTGAGGATTGAGGATTGAGGATTGAGGATTGAGGATTGAGGATTGAAGATTGAGTATTGAGGATTGAAGATTGAGGATTGAGGATTGAGGATTGAGGATTGAGGGTTGAGGATTGAAGTTTGAGGATGAGGGCTGAGGGTTGAGGATTGACGTTTGAGGACTGAGGGCTGAGGATTGAGGATTGAGAATTGAGGATTGAGGTTTGAGGATTGAAGATTGAGGATTGAGCATTGAGGATTGAAGATTGAGGATTGAGGATTGAGAATTGAGGATTGAGGATTGAGGTTGAGGGCTGAGGGTTGAGGATTGAGGTTTGAGGACTGAGGACTGAGGACTGAGGATTGAGGATTGAGAATTGAGGATTGAGGATTGAGGATTGAGGATTGAGCATTGAAGATTGAGTATTGAGGATTGAAGACTAAGGATTGAGGATTGAGGATTGAGGATTGAGGATTGAGGATTGAGGATTGAAGATTGATGATTGAAGATTGAGGATTGGGTATTGAGGATTGAACATTGAGGATTGGGGACTGAGGATTGAGAACTGAGGATTGAGGATTGAAGATTGAATATTGATGATTGAAGATTGAAGATTGAGGATTGGGGACTGAGGATTGAAGACTGAGGATTGAGGATTGAGTATTGAGGATTGAGGATTGAGGATTGAAGTTTGAGGATGAGGGCTGAGGGTTGAGGATTGACGTTTGAGGACTGAGGGCTGAGGATTGAGGATTGAGAATTGAGGATTGAGGATTGAGGATTGAAGATTGAGGATTGAGTATTGAGGATTGAAGATTGAGGATTGAGGATTGAGGATTGAGGATTGAGGATTGAGGATGAGGGCTGAGGTTTGAGGATTGACGTTTGAGGACTGAGGACTGAGGATTGAGGATTGAGAATTGAGGATTGAGGATTGAGCATTGAAGATTGAGGATAGGGTATTGAGGATTGAACATTGAGGATTGAGTATTGAGGATTGAAGATTGAGGTTCGAAGATTGAGGATTGAGGATTGAGGATCGAGGATTGAGTATTGAGGATTGAAGATTGAGGATTGGGGACTGAGGATTGAAGACTGAGGATTGAGGATTGAGTATTGAGGATTGAGGATTGAGGATTGAAGATTCAGTATTGAGGATTGAAGATTGAGAATTGAGGATTGAGGATTGAGCATTGAGGACTGAGTGTTGAGTGGTGAGTGATGAGAATTGATGATTGTGTATACAGGTTTGAAGATTGCAGATTGAGTATTGTGTATTGAAAACTGTGAATTGAGGATATTCTATTGAGGATTGAGGATTGACAACTGATTGTTGATGACTGAGCGCTGAAGATTGAGGATTCAGGAATGCGGATTCAGAATTGAGGTTCGAGGACTGAGGATTGAGGATTGAAGACTGAGTATTGAGGATTGAAGATTGAGGATTGAGGATTGAGGATTGAGGACTGAGGATTGAGGATTGAGGAGAGAGGATTGAGGATGAGGGCTGAGGATTGAGGATTGAGGTTTGAGGACTGAAGACTGAGGATCGAGGATTGAGAATTGAGGATTGGCGATTGAGGATTGAGGGTTGAGGATTGAAGATTGAGTATTGAGGATTGAAGACTGACGATTTAGGATTGAGGATTGAGGATTGAGAATTGAGGATTGAGGATTGAAGATTGAGTATTGAGGATTGAAGATTGAGGATTGAGGATTGAGGATTGAAGTTTGAGGATGAGGGCTGAGGGTTGACGATTGACGTTTGAGGACTGAGGGCTGAGGATTGAGGATTGAGAATTGAGGATTGAGGATTGAGGATTGAAGATTGAGGATTGAGTATTGAGGATTGAAGATTGAGGATTGAGGATTGAGGATTGAGTATTGAGGATTGAAGACTGACGATTTAGGATTGAGGATTGAGGATTGAGAATTGAGGATTGAGGATTGAAGATTGAGTATTGAGGATTGAAGATTGAGGATTGAGGATTGAGGATTGAAGTTTGAGGATGAGGGCTGAGGGTTGAAGATTGAGGATTGAAAACTGACGATTGAGGATTGAGGATTGAGAGTTGAGAATTGAGGATTGTGGATTGAAGATTGAGTATTGGGGATTAAAGATTGAGAATTGAGGATTGAGGATTGATGATTGAGGATGGAAGATTGACGATTGAGGATTGAGGATATAGGATTGAGGATTGAGGATTGAGGATTGAGGATTGAAGATTGAGTATCGAGGATTGAAGATTGAGGATTGAGGATTGAGGATTGAGGATTGAGGATTGAAGTTTGAGGACGAGGGCTGAGGGTTGAGGATTGAGGTTTGAGGACTGAGGGCTGAGGTTTGAGGATTGAGAGTTGAGGATTGAGGATTGAGGATTGAAGATTGAGGATTCAGTATTGAGGATTGAAGATTGAGGATTGAGGATTGAGGATTGAGGATTGACGATGAGGTCTGATGGTTGAGGATTGAGGATTGAGGATTGAGGATTGAGGATGAGGGCTGAGGGTTGAGGATTGAGGTTTGAGGACTGAGGGCTGAGGATTGAGGATTGAGAATTGAGGACTGAGGATTGAGGATTGAGGATTGAGGATTGAGGATTGAGGATTGAGGATTGAGGATTGAGAATTGAAGATTGAGTATTGGGGATTAAAAATTGAGAATTGAGGATTGAGGATTGATGATTGAGGATTGAAGTTTGAGGATTGGGGACTGAGTATTCAGGGTTGAGTGATGAGAATTGATGTTTGTGGATAGAGATTTGAAGATTGCAGGTTGAGTTTTGAGTATTGAAAGCTGTGAATTGATGATACTCTATTGAGGATTGAGGATTGACAACTGATTGTTGATGTCTGAGGTCTGAAGATTGAGGATTCAGGATTGAGGATTCAGGATTGAGCTTTGAGGACTGAGGATTGAGGATTGAGGATTGAGGATTGAGGATGGAGGACTGAGGATTGAAAATTGAGGATTGAGGATTGAGGATGAGGGCTGAGGGTTGAGGATTGAAGTTTGAGGACTGAAGACTGAGGATCGAGGATTGAGAATTGAGGATTGACGATTGAGGATAGAGGATAGAGGATTGAAGATTGAGTATTGAGGATTGAAGACTGACGATTGAGGATTGAGGATTGAGGATTGGGGATTGGGGATTGAGGATTGAGGATTGAAGATTGAGGATGAGGGCTGAGGGTTGAGGATTGAGGTTTGAGGACTGAGGGCTGAGCCTTGAGGATTGAGAATTGAGGATTGAGGATTGAGGATTGAGGATTGAGGATTGAGGATTGAGGATTGAGGATTGAGGATTGAGGATTGAGGATTGAGGATTGAAGATTGAGAATTGGGGATTAAAGATTGAGAATTGAGGATTGAGGATTGATGATTGAGGATTGAAGATTGAGGATTGGGGACTGAGTGTTGAGGGTTGAGTGATGAGAATTGATGTTTGTGGATAGAGATTTGAAGATTGCATGTTGAGTTTTGAGTATTGAAATGTGTGAATTGATGATATTCTATTGAGGATTGAGGATTGACAACTGATTGTTGAGGTCTGATTTCTGAAGATTGAGGATTCAGGATTGAGGATTCAGGATTGAGGTTTGAGGACTGAGGATTGAGGATTGAGGATTGAGGATTGAGGATTGAGGACTGAGGATTGAAGATTGATGATTGAGGATTGAGGATGAGGGCTGAGGGTTGAGGATCGAGGTTTGAGGTCTGAAGACTGAGGATCGAGGATTGAGAATTGAGGATTGACGATTGAGGATTGAGGATTGAGGATTGAAGATTGAGTATTGAGGATTGAAGACTGACGATTGAGGATTGAGGATTGAGGATTGGGGATTGGGGATTGAGGATTGAGGATTGAAGATTGAGGATGAGGGCTGAGGGTTGAGGATTGAGGTTTGAGGACTGAGGGCTGAGAATTGAGGATTGAGAATTGAGGATTGAGGATTGACGATTGAGGATTGAGGATTGAGGATTGAGGACTGAGGATTGAAGATTGAGGATTGAGGATTGAGGATGAGGGCTGAGGGTTGAGGATCGAGGTTTGAGGTCTGAAGGCTGAGGATCGAGGATTGAGAATTGAGGATTGACGATTGAGGATTGAGGATTGAGGATTGAAGATTGAGTATTGAGGATTGAAGACTGACGATTGAGGATTGAGGATTGAGGATTGAGGATTGAGGATTGAGGATTGAAGATTGGGGATTGAGGATTGAGGATTGAGGATTGAAGATTGAGGATGAGGGCTGAGGGTTGAGGATTGAGGTTTGAGGACTGACGGCTGAGCCTTGAGGATTGAGAATTGAGGATTGAGGATTGAGGATTGAGGATTGAGGATTGAGGATTGAGGATTGAGGATTGAGGATTGAGGATTGAGGATTGAGGATTGAAGATTGAGAATTGGGGATTAAAGATTGAGAATTGAGGATTGAGGATTGATGATTGAGGATTGAAGATTGAGGATTGGGGACTGAGTGTTGAGGGTTGAGTGATGAGAATTGATGTTTGTGGATAGAGATTTGAAGATTGCAGGTTGAGTTTTGAGTATTGAAAGGTGTGAATTGATGATATTCTATTGAGGATTGAGTATTGACAACAGATTGTTGAGGTCTGATTTCTGAAGATTGAGGATTCAGGATTAAGTATTCAGGATTGAGGTTTGAGGACTGAGGATTGAGGATTGAGGATTGAGGATTGAGGATTGAGGACTGAGGATTGAAGATTGAGTATCGAGGATTGAATATTGAGGATTGAGAATTGAGGATTGAGGATTGAGGATTGAAGTTTGAGGACGAGGGCTGAGGGTTGAGGATTGAGGTTTGAGGACTGAGGGCTGAGGATTGAGGATTGAGAATTGAGGATTGAGGATTGAGGATTGAAGATTGAGGATTCAGTATTGAGGATTGAAGATTGAGGATTGAGGATTGAGGATTGAGGATTGACGATGAGGTCTGAGGGTTGAGGATTGAGGATTGAGGATTGAGGATGAGGGCTGAGGGTTGAGGATTGAGGTTGGAGGACTGAGGGCTGATGATTGAGGATTGAGAATTGAGGACTGAGGATTGCGGATTGAGGATTGAGGATTGAGGATTGAGGATTGAGGATTGATGATTGAGGATTGAAGATTGAGCATTGTGGACTGAGTGTTCAGGGTTGAGTGATGAGAATTGATGTTTGTGGATAGAGATTTGTTGATTATAGGTTGAGTTTTGAGTATTGAAAGCTGTGAATTGATGATATTCTATTGAGGATTGAGGTTGGAGGACTGAGGGCTGAGGATTGAGGATTGAGAATTGAGGACTGAGGATTGCGGATTGAGGATTGAGGATTGAGGATTGAGGATTGAGGATTGATGATTGAGGATTGAAGATTGAGCATTGTGGACTGAGTGTTCAGGGTTGAGTGATGAGAATTGATGTTTGTGGGTAGAGATTTGAAGATTGCAGGTTGAGTTTTGAGTATTGAAAGCTGTGAATTGATGATATTCTATTGAGGATTGAGGATTGACAACTGATTGTTGATATCTGAGGTCTGAAGATTGAGGATTCAGGATTGAGGATTCAGAATTGAGGTTTGAGGACTGAGGATTGAGGATTGAGGATTGAGGATTGAGGATGGAGGACTGAGGATTGAAGATTGAGGATTGAGGATTGAGGTTTGAGGACTGAGGGCTGAGGATTGAGGATTGAGAGTTGAGGATTGAGGATTGAGGATTGAAGATTGAGGCTTGGGTATTGAGGATTGAACATTGACGATTGAGGATTGAGGATTGAGGATTGAGGATTGAGGATTGAAGATTGAATATTGATGATTGAAGATTGAGGATTGAGGATTGAGGGTTGTGGATTGAGGACGAGGACTGAGGGCTGAGTATTGATGTTTGAGGTCTGTGGATTGAGGACTGAGGATTGAGAATTGAGGATTGAGGATTGAGGACTGAAGATTGAGGATTGGGTATTGAGGATTGAAGAATGAGTATCGAGGATTGAGGATTGAGGATTGAGGATTGAAGAAAGAGTATTGAGGATTGAAGATTGAGGATTGGGGATTGAGGATTGAGGATTTAGGATTGAAGATTGAGGATGAGGCCTGAGGGTTGAGGATTGAGGTTTGAGGACTGAGGGCTGAGCCTTGAGGATTGAGGATTGAGGATTGAGGATTGAGGATTGAAGTTTGAGGATGAGGGCTGAGGGTTGAGGATTGACGTTTGAGGACTGAGGGCTGAGGATTGAGGATTGAGAATTGAGGATTGAGGATTGAAGATTGAGGATTGAGGATTGAGGATTGAGGATTGAGGATCGACGATTGAGGATTGAAGATTGAGGATTGGGTACTGAGTATTGACAATTGATGATTGAGGATTGAGGATTGAGTATTGAGGATTGAGGATTGAAGATTGAGGATTGGGGACTGAGTGTTGAGGTTTGAGTGATGAGAATTGATGTTTGTGGATAGAGATTTGTTGATTATAGGTTGAGTTTTGAGTATTGAAAACTGTGAATTGAGGATATTCTATTGAGGATTGAGGATTGACAACTGATTGTTGATGACTGAGGGCTGAAGATTGAGGATTCAGGAATGAGGATTCAGAATTGAGGTTCGAGGACTGAGGATTGAGGATTGAAGACTGAGTATTGAGGATTGAAGGTCGAGGATTGAGGATTGAGGATTGAGGATTGAGGATAAGGGCTGAGGGTTGAGGATTGAGGTTTGAGGACTGAGGGCTGAGCCTTGAGGATTGAGGATTGAGGATTGAGGATTGAGGATTGAAGTTTGAGGACGAGGGCTGAGGGTTGAGGATTGAGGTTTGAGGACTGAGGGCTGAGGATTGAGGATTGAGAGTTGAGGATTGAGGATTGAGGATTGAAGATTGAGGATTCAGTATTGAGGATTGAAGATTGAGGATTGAGGATTGAGGATTCAGGATTGACGATGAGGTCTGATGGTTGAGGATTGAGGATTGAGGATTGAGGATTGAGGATGAGGGCTGAGGGTTGAGGATTGAGGTTTGAGGACTGAGGGCTGAGGATTGAGGATTGAGAATTGAGGACTGAGGATTGAGGATCGAGGATTGAGGATTGAGGATTGAGGATTGAGGATTGAGGATTGAGAATTGAAGATTGAGTATTGGGGATTAAAAATTGAGAATTGAGGATTGAGGATTGATGATTGAGGATTGAAGTTTGAGGATTGGGGACTGAGTGTTCAGGGTTGAGTGATGAGAATTGATGTTTGTGGATAGAGATTTGAAGATTGCAGGTTGAGTTTTGAGTATTGAAAGCTGTGAATTGATGATACTCTATTGAGGATTGAGGATTGACAACTGATTGTTGATGTCTGAGGTCTGAAGATTGAGGATTCAGGATTGAGGATTCAGGATTGAGGTTTGAGGACTGAGGATTGAGGATTGAGGATTGAGGATTGAGGATGGAGGACTGAGGATTGAAAATTGAGGATTGAGGATTGAGGATGAGGGCTGAGGGTTGAGGATTGAAGTTTGAGGACTGAAGACTGAGGATCGGGGATTGAGAATTGAGGATTGACGATTGAGGATTGAGGATAGAGGATTGAAGATTGAGTATTGAGGATTGAAGACTGACGATTGAGGATTGAGGATTGAGGATTGGGGATTGGGGATTGAGGATTGAGGATTGAAGATTGAGGATGAGGGCTGAGGGTTGAGGATTGAGGTTTGAGGACTGAGGGCTGAGCCTTGAGGATTGAGAATTGAGGATTGAGGATTGAGGATTGAGGATTGAGGATTGAGGATTGAGGATTGAGGATTGAGGATTGAGAATTGAGGATTGAGGATTGAAGACTGAGTATTGAGGATTGAAGATTGAGGATTGAGGATTGAGGATTGAGGATTGAGGATTGACGTTTGAGTTCTGAGGGCTGAGGGTTGAGGATTGAGAATTGAGGATTGAGGATTGAGGATTGAGGTTTGAGGACTGAGGACTGAGGATTGA
Organism: Calliopsis andreniformis; assembly: GCF_051401765.1. Classification (NCBI taxonomy): domain Eukaryota; kingdom Metazoa; phylum Arthropoda; class Insecta; order Hymenoptera; family Andrenidae; genus Calliopsis; species Calliopsis andreniformis. The sequence continues at coordinate 389,979 of NW_027480664.1, forward strand.
GGATTGAGAATTGAGGATTGAGGATTGAGGATTGAAGATTGAGGATTGGGTATTGAGGATTGAACATTGAGGATTGAGTATTGAGGATTGAGGATTGAGGATTGAGGATTGAAGATTGAATATTGATGATTGAAGATTGAGGATTGAACATTGCGGGTTGTGGATTGTGGACGAGGACTGAGGGCTGAGTATTGATGTTTGAGGTCTGTGGATTGAGGATTGAGGATTGAGAATTGCGGATTGAGCATTGAGGATTGAAGATTGAGGATTGGGTATTGAGGATTGAAGAATGACGATAGAGGATTGAGGATTGAGGATTGAGGGTTGAAGAAAGAGTATTGAGGATTGAAGATTGAAGATTGGGGATTGAGGATTGAGGATTGAGGATTGAAGATTGAGGATGAGGGCTGAGGGTTGAGGATTGAGGTTTGAGGGCTGAGGGCTGAGGATTGAGGACTGGGAATTGAGGATTGAGGATTGAGGATTGAGTATTGTGTATTGAGGATTGAGGATTGAAAATTCAGTATTGAGGATTGAAGATTGAGAATTGAGGATTGAGGATTGAGCATTGAGGACTGAGTGTTGAGTGGTGAGTGATGAGAATTGATGATTGTGTATACAGGCTTGAAGATTGCAGATTGAGTATTGGGTATTGAAAACTGTGAATTGAGGATATTCTATTGAGGATTGAGGATTGACAACTGCTTGTTGATGACTTAGGGCTGAAGATTGAGGATTCAGGAATGCGGATTCAGAATTGAGGTTCGAGGAATGAGGATAGAGGATTGAAGACTGAGTATTGAGGATTGAAGATTGAGGATTGAGGATTGAGGATTGAGGATTGAGGATTGAGGATTGAGAATTGAGGATTGAGTATTGAGGATTGAAGATTGAGAATTGAGGATTGAAGATTGAGTATTGAGGATTGAGGATTGAAGATTGAGTATTGATGATTGAAGACTGACGATTGAGGATTGAGGATTGAGGATTGAGGATTGAGGATGAGGGCTGAGGGTTGAGGATTGAGGTTTGAGGACTGAGGACTGAGGATTGAGGATTGAGGATTGAAGATTGAGGATTCAGTATTGAGGATTGAAGATTGAGGATTGAGGATTGAGGATTGAGGATTGACGATGAGGTCTGAGGGTTGAGGATTGATGATTGAGGATTGAGGATTGAAGATTGAGGATTGAGGATTGAGGATTGAGGATTGAGGATTGACGATTGAGGATTGAAGATTGAGGATTGGGTACTGAGTATTGACAGTTGAGGATTGAGGATTGAGGATTGAGTATTGAGGATTGAGGATTGAAGATTGAGGATTGGGGACTGAGTGTTGGGGTTTGAGTGATGAGAATTGATGTTTGTGGATAGAGATTTGAAGATTGCAGATTGAGTATTGAGTATTGAAAACTGTGAATTGAGGTTATTCTATTGAGGATTGAGGATTGACAACTGATTGTTGATGACTGAGGGCTGAAGATTGAGGATTCAGGAATGAGGATTCAGAATTGAGGTTCGAGGACTGAGGATTGAGGGTTGAAGATTGAGGATTGAAAACTGACGATTGAGGATTGAGGATTGAGAGTTGAGAATTGAGGATTGTGGATTGAAGATTGAGTATTGGGGATTAAAGATTGAGAATTGAGGATTGAGGATTGATGATTGAGGATGGAAGATTGACGATTGAGGATTGAGGATAGAGGATTGAGGATTGAGGATTGAGGATTGAGGATTGAAGATTGAGTATCGAGGATTGAAGATTGAGGATTGAGGATTGAGGATTGAGGATTGAGGATTGAAGTTTGAGGACGAGGGCTGAGGGTTGAGGATTGAGGTTTGAGGACTGAGGGCTGAGGATTGAGGATTGAGAGTTGAGGATTGAGGATTGAGGATTGAAGATTGAGGATTCAGTATTGAGGATTGAAGATTGAGGATTGAGCATTGAGGATTGAGGATTGACGATGAGGTCTGATGGTTGAGGATTGAGGATTGAGGATTGAGGATTGAGGATGAGGGCTGAGGGTTGAGGATTGAGGTTTGAGGACTGAGGGCTGAGGATTGAGGATTGAGAATTGAGGACTGAGGATTGAGGATTGAGGATTGAGGATTGAGGATTGAGGATTGAGGATTTAGGATTGAGAATTGAAGATTGAGTATTGGGGATTAAAAATTGAGAATTGAGGATTGAGGATTGATGATTGAGGATTGAAGTTTGAGGATTGGGGACTGAGTATTCAGGGTTGAGTGATGAGAATTGATGTTTGTGGATAGAGATTTGAAGATTGCAGGTTGAGTTTTGAGTATTGAAAGCTGTGAATTGATGATACTCTATTGAGGATTGAGGATTGACAACTGATTGTTGATGTCTGAGGTCTGAAGATTGAGGATTCAGGATTGAGGATTCAGGATTGAGTTTTGAGGACTGAGGATTGAGGATTGAGGATTGAGGATTGAGGATGGAGGACTGAGGATTGAAAATTGAGGATTGAGGATTGAGGATGAGGGCTGAGGGTTGAGGATTGAAGTTTGAGGACTGAAGACTGAGGATCGAGGATTGAGAATTGAGGATTGACGATTGAGGATAGAGGATAGAGGATTGAAGATTGAGTATTGAGGATTGAAGACTGACGATTGAGGATTGAGGATTGAGGATTGGGGATTGGGGATTGAGGATTGAGGATTGAAGATTGAGGATGAGGGCTGAGGGTTGAGGATTGAGGTTTGAGGACTGAGGGCTGAGCCTTGAGGATTGAGAATTGAGGATTGAGGATTGAGGATTGAGGATTGAGGATTGAGGATTGAGGATTGAGGATTGAGGATTGAGGATTGAGGATTGAGGATTGAAGATTGAGAATTGGGGATTAAAGATTGAGAATTGAGGATTGAGGACTGTAGATTGAGGATTGAAGATTGAGGATTGGGGACTGAGTGTTGAGGGTTGAGTGATGAGAATTGATGTTTGTGGATAGAGATTTGAAGATTGCATGTTGAGTTTTGAGTATTGAAATGTGTGAATTGATGATATTCTATTGAGGATTGAGGATTGACAACTGATTGTTGAGGTCTGATTTCTGAAGATTGAGGATTCAGGATTGAGGATTCAGGATTGAGGTTTGAGGACTGAGGATTGAGGATTGAGGATTGAGGATTGAGGATTGAGGACTGAGGATTGAAGATTGAGGATTGAGGATTGAGGATGAGGGCTGAGGGTTGAGGATCGAGGTTTGAGGTCTGAAGACTGAGGATCGAGGATTGAGAATTGAGGATTGACGATTGAGGATTGAGGATTGAGGATTGAAGATTGAGTATTGAGGATTGAAGACTGACGATTGAGGATTGAGGATTGAGGATTGGGGATTGGGGATTGAGGATTGAGGATTGAAGATTGAGGATGAGGGCTGAGGGTTGAGGATTGAGGTTTGAGGACTGAGGGCTGAGAATTGAGGATTTAGAATTGAGGATTGAGGATTGACGATTGAGGATTGAGGATTGAGGATTGAGGACTGAGGATTGAAGATTGAGGATTGAGGATTGAGGATGAGGGCTGAGGGTTGAGGATCGAGGTTTGAGGTCTGAAGGCTGAGGATCGAGGATTGAGAATTGAGGATTGACGATTGAGGATTGAGGATTGAGGATTGAAGATTGAGTATTGAGGATTGAAGACTGACGATTGAGGATTGAGGATTGAGGATTGAGGATTGAGGATTGAGGATTGAAGATTGGGGATTGAGGATTGAGGATTGAGGATTGAAGATTGAGGATGAGGGCTGAGGGTTGAGGATTGAGGTTTGAGGACTGACGGCTGAGCCTTGAGGATTGAGAATTGAGGATTGAGGATTGAGGATTGAGGATTGAGGATTGAGGATTGAGGATTGAGGATTGAGGATTGAGGATTGAGGATTGAAGATTGAGAATTGGGGATTAAAGATTGAGAATTGAGGATTGAGGATTGATGATTGAGGATTGAAGATTGAGGATTGGGGACTGAGTGTTGAGGGTTGAGTGATGAGAATTGATGTTTGTGGATAGAGATTTGAAGATTGCAGGTTGAGTTTTGAGTATTGAAAGGTGTGAATTGATGATATTCTATTGAGGATTGAGTATTGACAACAGATTGTTGAGGTCTGATTTCTGAAGATTGAGGATTCAGGATTAAGGATTCAGGATTGAGGTTTGAGGACTGAGGATTGAGGATTGAGGATTGAGGATTGAGGATTGAGGACTGAGGATTGAAGATTGAGTATCGAGGATTGAATATTGAGGATTGAGGATTGAGGATTGAGGATTGAGGATTGAAGTTTGAGGACGAGGGCTGAGGGTTGAGGATTGAGGTTTGAGGACTGAGGGCTGAGGATTGAGGATTGAGAATTGAGGATTGAGGATTGAGGATTGAAGATTGAGGATTCAGTATTGAGGATTGAAGATTGAGGATTGAGGATTGAGGATTGAGGATTGACGATGAGGTCTGAGGGTTGAGGATTGAGGATTGAGGATTGAGGATTGAGGATGAGGGCTGAGGGTTGAGGATTGAGGTTGGAGGACTGAGGGCTGAGGATTGAGGATTGAGAATTGAGGACTGAGGATTGCGGATTGAGGATTGAGGATTGAGGATTGAGGATTGAGGATTGATGATTGAGGATTGAAGATTGAGCATTGTGGACTGAGTGTTCAGGGTTGAGTGATGAGAATTGATGTTTGTGGGTAGAGATTTGAAGATTGCAGGTTGAGTTTTGAGTATTGAAAGCTGTGAATTGATGATATTCTATTGAGGATTGAGGATTGACAACTGATTGTTGATATCTGAGGTCTGAAGATTGAGGATTCAGGATTGAGGATTCAGGATTGAGGTTTGAGGACTGAGGATTGAGGATTGAGGATTGAGGATTGAGGATGGAGGACTGAGGATTGAAGATTGAGGATTGAGGATTGAGGTTTGAGGACTGAGGGCTGAGGATTGAGGATTGAGAATTGAGGATTGAGGATTGAGGATTGAAGATTGAGGCTTGGGTATTGAGGATTGAACATTGACGATTGAGGATTGAGGATTGAGGATTGAGGATTGAGGATTGAAGATTGAATATTGATGATTGAAGATTGAGGATTGAGGATTGAGGGTTGTGGATTGAGGACGAGGACTGAGGGCTGAGTATTGATGTTTGAGGTCTGTGGATTGAGGACTGAGGATTGAGAATTGAGGATTGAGGATTGAGGACTGAAGATTGAGGATTGGGTATTGAGGATTGAAGAATGAGTATCGAGGATTGAGGATTGAGGATTGAGGATTGAAGAAAGAGTATTGAGGATTGAAGATTGAGGATTGGGGATTGAGGATTGAGGATTTAGGATTGAAGATTGAGGAAGAGGGCTGAGGGTTGAGGATTGAGGTTTGAGGACTGAGGGCTGAGCCTTGAGGATTGAGGATTGAGGATTGAGGATTGAGGATTGAAGTTTGAGGATGAGGGCTGAGGGTTGAGGATTGACGTTTGAGGACTGAGGGCTGAGGATTGAGGATTGAGAATTGAGGATTGAGGATTGAAGATTGAGGATTGAGGATTGAGGATTGACGATTGAGGATTGACGATTGAGGATTGAAGATTGAGGATTGGGTACTGAGTATTGACAATTGAGGATTGAGGATTGAGGATTGAGTATTGAGGATTGAGGATTGAAGATTGAGGATTGGGGACTGAGTGTTGAGGTTTGAGTGATGAGAATTGATGTTTGTGGATAGAGATTTGTTGATTATAGGTTGAGTTTTGAGTATTGAAAACTGTGAATTGAGGATATTCTATTGAGGATTGAGGATTGACAACTGATTGTTGATGACTGAGGGCTGAAGATTGAGGATTCAGGAATGAGGATTCAGAATTGAGGTTCGAGGACTGAGGATTGAGGGTTGAAGATTGAGGATTGAAAACTGACGATTGAGGATTGAGGATTGAGGGTTGAGAATTGAGGATTGTGGATTGAAGATTGAGTATTGGGGATTAAAGATTGAGAATTGAGGATTGAGGATTGATGATTGAGGATGGAAGATTGACGATTGAGGATTGAGGTTTGAGGGCTGAGGGCTGAGGATTGAGGACTGAGAATTGAGGATTGAGGATTGAGGATTGAGTATTGTGTATTGAGGATTGAGGATTGAAAATTCAGTATTGAGGATTGAAGATTGAGAATTGAGGATTGAGGATTGAGCATTGAGGACTGAGTGTTGAGTGGTGAGTGATGAGAATTGATGATTGTGTATACAGGCTTGAAGATTGCAGATTGAGTATTGGGTATTGAAAACTGTGAATTGAGGATATTCTATTGAGGATTGAGGATTGACAACTGCTTGTTGATGACTTAGGGCTGAAGATTGAGGATTGAGGAATGCGGACTCAGAATTGAGATTCGAGGAATGAGGATAGAGGATTGAAGACTGAGTATTGAGGATTGAAGATTGAGGATTGAGGATTGAGGATTGAGGATTGAGGATTGAGGATTGAGAATTGAGGATTGCGTATTGAGGATTGAAGATTGAGAATTGAGGATTGAAGATTGAGTATTGAGGATTGAGGATTGAAGATTGAGTATTGATGATTGAAGACTGACGATTGAGGATTGAGGATTGAGGATTGAGGATTGAGGATGAGGGCTGAGGGTTGAGGATTGAGGTTTGAGGACTGAGGACTGAGGATTGAGGATTGAGGATTGAAGATTGAGGATTCAGTATTGAGGATTGAAGATTGAGGATTGAGGATTGAGGATTGAGGATTGACGATGAGGTCTGAGGGTTGAGGATTGATGATTGAGGATTGAGGATAGAGGATGAGGGCTGAGGGTTGAGGATTGTGGTTTGAGGACTGAGGACTGAGGATTGAGGATTGAGAATAGAGGATTGAGGATTGAGGATTGAGGATTGAAGATTGAAGATTGAGTATTGAGGATTGAAGATTGAGGATTGAGGATTGAGGATTGAGGATTGAGGATTGAAGTTTGAGGATGAGGGCTGAGGGTTGAGGATTGAGGTTTGAGGTCTGAGGGCTGAGGATTCAGGATTGAGAATTGAGGATTGAGGATTGAGGGGCTGAAGACTGAAGCATGAGTATTGAGGATTGAAGATTGAGGATTGAGGATTGAGGATTGAGGATTGACGATGAGGTCTTGAGGGTTGAGGGTTGTGGTTTGAGGATTGAGGAATGAAGATTGAGGATTGAGGATTGAGGATTGAGGATTGAAGATTGAGTATTGAGGATTGACGATTGGGGATTGAGGATTGAGGATTGAGGATTGAGGATTGAAGATTGAGGATTGGGGACTGAGTGTTGAGGGTCGAGTGATGAGAATTGATGTTTGTGGATAGAGATTTGAAGATTGCAGACTGAGTATTGCGTATTGAAAACTGTGAATTGAGGATATTCTATTGAGGATTGAGGATTGACAACTGATTGTTGATGACTGAGGGCTGAAAATTGAGGATTCAGGTATGCGGATTCAGAATTGAGGTTCGAGGACTGAGGATTGAGGATTGAAGACTGAGTATTGAGGATTGAAGGTCGAGGATTGAGGATTGAGGATTGAGGATTGAGGATAAGGGCTGAGGGTTGAGGATTGAGGTTTGAGGACTGAGGGCTGAGCCTTGAGGATTGAGGATTGAGGATTGAGGATTGAGGATTGAAGTTTGAGGACGAGGGCTGAGGGTTGAGGATTGAGGTTTGAGGACTGAGGGCTGAGGATTGAGGATTGAGAGTTGAGGATTGAGGATTGAGGATTGAAGATTGAGGATTCAGTATTGAGGATTGAAGATTGAGGATTGAGGATTGAGGATTCAGGATTGACGATGAGGTCTGATGGTTGAGGATTGAGGATTGAGGATTGAGGATTGAGGATGAGGGCTGAGGGTTGAGGATTGAGGTTTGAGGACTGAGGGCTGAGGATTGAGGATTGAGAATTGAGGACTGAGGATTGAGGATCGAGGATTGAGGATTGAGGATTGAGGATTGAGGATTGAGGATTGAGAATTGAAGATTGAGTATTGGGGATTAAAAATTGAGAATTGAGGATTGAGGATTGATGATTGAGGATTGAAGTTTGAGGATTGGGGACTGAGTGTTCAGGGTTGAGTGATGAGAATTGATGTTTGTGGATAGAGATTTGAAGATTGCAGGTTGAGTTTTGAGTATTGAAAGCTGTGAATTGATGATACTCTATTGAGGATTGAGGATTGACAACTGATTGTTGATGTCTGAGGTCTGAAGATTGAGGATTCAGGATTGAGGATTCAGGATTGAGGTTTGAGGACTGAGGATTGAGGATTGAGGATTGAGGATTGAGGATGGAGGACTGAGGATTGAAAATTGAGGATTGAGGATTGAGGATGAGTGCTGAGGGTTGAGGATTGAAGTTTGAGGACTGAAGACTGAGGATCGAGGATTGAGAATTGAGGATTGACGATTGAGGATTGAGGATAGAGGATTGAAGATTGAGTATTGAGGATTGAAGACTGACGATTGAGGATTGAGGATTGAGGATTGGGGATTGGGGATTGAGGATTGAGGATTGAAGATTGAGGATGAGGGCTGAGGGTTGAGGATTGAGGTTTGAGGACTGAGGGCTGAGCCTTGAGGATTGAGAATTGAGGATTGAGGATTGAGGATTGAGGATTGAGGATTGAGGATTGAGGATTGAGGATTGAGGATTGAGAATTGAGGATTGAGGATTGAAGACTGAGTATTGAGGATTGAAGATTGAGGATTGAGGATTGAGGATGGAGGATTGAGGATTGACGTTTGAGTTCTGAGGGCTGAGGATTGAGGATTGAGAATTGAGGATTGAGGATTGAGGATTGAGGTTTGAGGACTGAGGACTGAGGATTGAGGATTGAGAATTGAGGATTGAGGATTGAGGATTGAAGATTGAGGATTGGGTATTGAGGATTGAACATTGAGGATTGAGTATTGAGGATTGAGGATTGAGGATTGAGGATTGAAGATTGAATATTGATGATTGAAGATTGAGGATTGAACATTGAGGGTTGTGGATTGTGGACGAGGACTGAGGGCTGAGTATTGATGTTTGAGGTCTGAGGATTGAGGATTGAGGATTGAGAATTGCGGATTGAGCATTGAGGATTGAAGATTGAGGATTGGGTATTGAGGATTGAAGAATGAGGATAGAGGATTGAGGATTGAGGATTGAGGGTTGAAGAAAGAGTATTGAGGATTGAAGATTGAAGATTGGGGATTGAGGATTGAGGATTGAGGATTGAAGATTGAGGATGAGGGCTGAGGGTTGAGGATTGAGGTTTGAGGGCTGAGGGCTGAGGATTGAGGACTGGGAATTGAGGATTGAGGATTGAGGATTGAGTATTGTGTATTGAGGATTGAGGATTGAAAATTCAGTATTGAGGATTGAAGATTGAGAATTGAGGATTGAGGATTGAGCATTGAGGACTGAGTGTTGAGTGGTGAGTGATGAGAATTGATGATTGTGTATACAGGCTTGAAGATTGCAGATTGAGTATTGGGTATTGAAAACTGTGAATTGAGGATATTCTATTGAGGATTGAGGATTGACAACTGCTTGTTGATGACTTAGGGCTGAAGATTGAGGATTCAGGAATGCGGATTCAGAATTGAGGTTCGAGGAATGAGGATAGAGGATTGAAGACTGAGTATTGAGGATTGAAGATTGAGGATTGAGGATTGAGGATTGAGGATTGAGGATTGAGGATTGAGAATTGAGGATTGAGTATTGAGGATTGAAGATTGAGAATTGAGGATTGAAGATTGAGTATTGAGGATTGAGGATTGAAGATTGAGTATTGATGATTGAAGACTGACGATTGAGGATTGAGGATTGAGGATTGAGGATTGAGGATGAGGGCTGAGGGTTGAGGATTGAGGTTTGAGGACTGAGGACTGAGGATTGAGGATTGAGGATTGAAGATTGAGGATTCAGTATTGAGGATTGAAGATTGAGGATTGAGGATTGAGGATTGAGGATTGACGATGAGGTCTGAGGGTTGAGGATTGATGATTGAGGATTGAGGATTGAAGATTGAGGATTGAGGATTGAGGATTGAGGATTGAGGATTGACGATTGAGGATTGAAGATTGAGGATTGGGTACTGAGTATTGACAGTTGAGGATTGAGGATTGAGGATTGAGTATTGAGGATTGAGGATTGAAGATTGAGGATTGGGGACTGAGTGTTGAGGTTTGAGTGATGAGAATTGATGTTTGTGGATAGAGATTTGAAGATTGCAGATTGAGTATTGAGTATTGAAAACTGTGAATTGAGGATATTCTATTGAGGATTGAGGATTGACAACTGATTGTTGATGACTGAGGGCTGAAGATTGAGGATTCAGGAATGAGGATTCAGAATTGAGGTTCGAGGACTGAGGATTGAGGGTTGAAGATTGAGGATTGAAAACTGACGATTGAGGATTGAGGATTGAGAGTTGAGAATTGAGGATTGTGGATTGAAGATTGAGTATTGGGGATTAAAGATTGAGAATTGAGGATTGAGGATTGATGATTGAGGATGGAAGATTGACGATTGAGGATTGAGGATAGAGGATTGAGGATTGAGGATTGAGGATTGAGGATTGAAGATTGAGTATCGAGGATTGAAGATTGAGGATTGAGGATTGAGGATTGAGGATTGAGGATTGAAGTTTGAGGACGAGGGCTGAGGGTTGAGGATTGAGGTTTGAGGACTGAGGGCTGAGGATTGAGGATTGAGAGTTGAGGATTGAGGATTGAGGATTGAAGATTGAGGATTCAGTATTGAGGATTGAAGATTGAGGATTGAGCATTGAGGATTGAGGATTGACGATGAGGTCTGATGGTTGAGGATTGAGGATTGAGGATTGAGGATTGAGGATGAGGGCTGAGGGTTGAGGATTGAGGTTTGAGGGCTGAGGGCTGAGGATTGAGGATTGAGAATTGAGGACTGAGGATTGAGGATTGAGGATTGAGGATTGAGGATTGAGGATTGAGGATTTAGGATTGAGAATTGAAGATTGAGTATTGGGGATTAAAAATTGAGAATTGAGGATTGAGGATTGATGATTGAGGATTGAAGTTTGAGGATTGTGGACTGAGTATTCAGGGTTGAGTGATGAGAATTGATGTTTGTGGATAGAGATTTGAAGATTGCAGGTTGAGTTTTGAGTATTGAAAGCTGTGAATTGATGATACTCTATTGAGGATTGAGGATTGACAACTGATTGTTGATGTCTGAGGTCTGAAGATTGAGGATTCAGGATTGAGGATTCAGGATTGAGTTTTGAGGACTGAGGATTGAGGATTGAGGATTGAGGATTGAGGATGGAGGACTGAGGATTGAAAATTGAGGATTGAGGATTGAGGATGAGGGCTGAGGGTTGAGGATTGAAGTTTGAGGACTGAAGACTGAGGATCGAGGATTGAGAATTGAGGATTGACGATTGAGGATAGAGGATAGAGGATTGAAGATTGAGTATTGAGGATTGAAGACTGACGATTGAGGATTGAGGATTGAGGATTGGGGATTGGGGATTGAGGATTGAGGATTGAAGATTGAGGATGAGGGCTGAGGGTTGAGGATTGAGGTTTGAGGACTGAGGGCTGAGCCTTGAGGATTGAGAATTGAGGATTGAGGATTGAGGATTGAGGATTGAGGATTGAGGATTGAGGATTGAGGATTGAGGATTGAGGATTGAGGATTGAGGATTGAAGATTGAGAATTGGGGATTAAAGATTGAGAATTGAGGATTGAGGACTGTAGATTGAGGATTGAAGATTGAGGATTGGGGACTGAGTGTTGAGGGTTGAGTGATGAGAATTGATGTTTGTGGATAGAGATTTGAAGATTGCATGTTGAGTTTTGAGTATTGAAATGTGTGAATTGATGATATTCTATTGAGGATTGAGGATTGACAACTGATTGTTGAGGTCTGATTTCTGAAGATTGAGGATTCAGGATTGAGGATTCAGGATTGAGGTTTGAGGACTGAGGATTGAGGATTGAGGATTGAGGATTGAGGATTGAGGACTGAGGATTGAAGATTGAGGATTGAGGATTGAGGATGAGGGCTGAGGGTTGAGGATCGAGGTTTGAGGTCTGAAGACTGAGGATCGAGGATTGAGAATTGAGGATTGACGATTGAGGATTGAGGATTGAGGATTGAAGATTGAGTATTGAGGATTGAAGACTGACGATTGAGGATTGAGGATTGAGGATTGGGGATTGGGGATTGAGGATTGAGGATTGAAGATTGAGGATGAGGGCTGAGTGTTGAGGATTGAGGTTTGAGGACTGAGGGCTGAGAATTGAGGATTGAGAATTGAGGATTGAGGATTGACGATTGAGGATTGAGGATTGAGGATTGAGGACTGAGGATTGAAGATTGAGGATTGAGGATTGAGGATGAGGGCTGAGGGTTGAGGATCGAGGTTTGAGGTCTGAAGGCTGAGGATCGAGGATTGAGAATTGAGGATTGACGATTGAGGATTGAGGATTGAGGATTGAAGATTGAGTATTGAGGATTGAAGACTGACGATTGAGGATTGAGGATTGAGGATTGAGGATTGAGGATTGAGGATTGAAGATTGGGGATTGAGGATTGAGGATTGAGGATTGAAGATTGAGGATGAGGGCTGAGGGTTGAGGATTGAGGTTTGAGGACTGACGGCTGAGCCTTGAGGATTGAGAATTGAGGATTGAGGATTGAGGATTGAGGATTGAGGATTGAGGATTGAGGATTGAGGATTGAGGATTGAGGATTGAGGATTGAGGTTTGAGGGCTGAGGGCTGAGGATTGAGGACTGAGAATTGAGGATTGAGGATTGAGGATTGAGTATTGTGTATTGAGGATTGAGGATTGAAAATTCAGTATTGAGGATTGAAGATTGAGAATTGAGGATTGAGGATTGAGCATTGAGGACTGAGTGTTGAGTGGTGAGTGATGAGAATTGATGATTGTGTATACAGGCTTGAAGATTGCAGATTGAGTATTGGGTATTGAAAACTGTGAATTGAGGATATTCTATTGAGGATTGAGGATTGACAACTGCTTGTTGATGACTTAGGGCTGAAGATTGAGGATTGAGGAATGCGGACTCAGAATTGAGGTTCGAGGAATGAGGATAGAGGATTGAAGACTGAGTATTGAGGATTGAAGATTGAGGATTGAGGATTGAGGATTGAGGATTGAGGATTGAGGATTGAGAATTGAGGATTGCGTATTGAGGATTGAAGATTGAGAATTGAGGATTGAAGATTGAGTATTGAGGATTGAGGATTGAAGATTGAGTATTGATGATTGAAGACTGACGATTGAGGATTGAGGATTGAGGATTGAGGATTGAGGATGAGGGCTGAGGGTTGAGGATTGAGGTTTGAGGACTGAGGACTGAGGATTGAGGATTGAGGATTGAAGATTGAGGATTCAGTATTGAGGATTGAAGATTGAGGATTGAGGATTGAGGATTGAGGATTGACGATGAGGTCTGAGGGTTGAGGATTGATGATTGAGGATTGAGGATAGAGGATGAGGGCTGAGGGTTGAGGATTGTGGTTTGAGGACTGAGGACTGAGGATTGAGGATTGAGAATAGAGGATTGAGGATTGAGGATTGAGGATTGAAGATTGAAGATTGAGTATTGAGGATTGAAGATTGAGGATTGAGGATTGAGGATTGAGGATTGAGGATTGAAGTTTGAGGATGAGGGCTGAGGGTTGAGGATTGAGGTTTGAGGTCTGAGGGCTGAGGATTCAGGATTGAGAATTGAGGATTGAGGATTGAGGTCTGAAGATTGAAGCATGAGTATTGAGGATTGAAGATTGAGGATTGAGGATTGAGGATTGAGGATTGACGATGAGGTCTGAGGGTTGAGGGTTGTGGTTTGAGGATTGAGGAATGAAGATTGAGGATTGAGGATTGAGGATTGAGGATTGAAGATTGAGTATTGAGGATTGACGATTGGGGATTGAGGATTGAGGATTGAGGATTGAGGATTGAAGATTGAGGATTGGGGACTGAGTGTTGAGGGTCGAGTGATGAGAATTGATGTTTGTGGATAGAGATTTGAAGATTGCAGACTGAGTATTGCGTATTGAAAACTGTGAATTGAGGATATTCTATTGAGGATTGAGGATTGACAACTGATTGTTGATGACTGAGGGCTGAAAATTGAGGATTCAGGTATGCGGATTCAGAATTGAGGTTCGAGGACTGAGGATTGAGGATTGAAGACTGAGTATTGAGGATTGAAGGTCGAGGATTGAGGATTGAGGATTGAGGATTGAGGATAAGGGCTGAGGGTTGAGGATTGAGGTTTGAGGACTGAGGGCTGAGCCTTGAGGATTGAGGATTGAGGATTGAAGTTTGAGGACGAGGGCTGAGGGTTGAGGATTGAGGTTTGAGGACTGAGGGCTGAGGATTGAGGATTGAGAGTTGAGGATTGAGGATTGAGGATTGAAGATTGAGGATTCAGTATTGAGGATTGAAGATTGAGGATTGAGGATTGAGGATTGAGGATTGACGATGAGGTCTGATGGTTGAGGATTGAGGATTGAGGATTGAGGATTGAGGATGAGGGCTGAGGGTTGAGGATTGAGGTTTGAGGACTGAGGGCTGAGGATTGAGGATTGAGAATTGAGGACTGAGGATTGAGGATTGAGGATTGAGGATTGAGGATTGAGGATTGAGGATTGAGGATTGAGAATTGAAGATTGAGTATTGGGGATTAAAAATTGAGAATTGAGGATTGAGGATTGATGATTGAGGATTGAAGTTTGAGGATTGGGGACTGAGTATTCAGGGTTGAGTGATGAGAATTGATGTTTGTGGATAGAGATTTGAAGATTGCAGGTTGAGTTTTGAGTATTGAAAGCTGTGAATTGATGATACTCTATTGAGGATTGAGGATTGACAACTGATTGTTGATGTCTGAGGTCTGAAGATTGAGGATTCAGGATTGAGGATTCAGGATTGAGGTTTGAGGACTGAGGATTGAGGATTGAGGATTGAGGATTGAGGATGGAGGACTGAGGATTGAATATTGAGGATTGAGGATTGAGGATGAGGGCTGAGGGTTGAGGATTGAAGTTTGAGGACTGAAGACAGAGGATCGAGGATTGAGAATTGAGGATTGACGATTGAGGATAGAGGATAGAGGATTGAAGATTGAGTATTGAGGATTGAAGACTGACGATTGAGGATTGAGGATTGAGGATTGGGGATTGGGGATTGAGGATTGAGGATTGAAGATTGAGGATGAGGGCTGAGGGTTGAGGATTGAGGTTTGAGGACTGAGGGCTGAGCCTTGAGGATTGAGAATTGAGGATTGAGGATTGAGGATTGAGGATTGAGGATTGAGGATTGAGGATTGAGGATTGAGGATTGAGGATTGAGGATTGAGGATTGAGGATTGAAGATTGAGAATTGGGGATTAAAGATTGAGAATTGAGGATTGAGGATTGATGATTGAGGATTGAAGATTGAGGATTGGGGACTGAGTGTTGAGGGTTGAGTGATGAGAATTGATGTTTGTGGATAGAGATTTGAAGATTGCATGTTGAGTTTTGAGTATTGAAATGTGTGAATTGATGATATTCTATTGAGGATTGAGTATTGACAACAGATTGTTGAGGTCTGATTTCTGAAGATTGAGGATTCAGGATTAAGGATTCAGGATTGAGGTTTGAGGACTGAGGATTGAGGATTGAGGATTGAGGATTGAGGATTGAGGACTGAGGATTGAAGATTGAGTATCGAGGATTGAATATTGAGGATTGAGGATTGAGGATTGAGGATTGAGGATTGAAGTTTGAGGACGAGGGCTGAGGGTTGAGGATTGAGGTTTGAGGACTGAGGGCTGAGGATTGAGGATTGAGAATTGAGGATTGAGGATTGAGGATTGAAGATTGAGGATTCAGTATTGAGGATTGAAGATTGAGGATTGAGGATTGAGGATTGAGGATTGACGATGAGGTCTGAGGGTTGAGGATTGAGGATTGAGGATTGAGGATTGAGGATGAGGGCTGAGGGTTGAGGATTGAGGTTGGAGGACTGAGGGCTGAGGATTGAGGATTGAGAATTGAGGACTGAGGATTGCGGATTGAGGATTGAGGATTGAGGATTGAGGATTGAGGATTGATGATTGAGGATTGAAGATTGAGCATTGTGGACTGAGTGTTCAGGGTTGAGTGATGAGAATTGATGTTTGTGGGTAGAGATTTGAAGATTGCAGGTTGAGTTTTGAGTATTGAAAGCTGTGAATTGATGATATTCTATTGAGGATTGAGGATTGACAACTGATTGTTGATATCTGAGGTCTGAAGATTGAGGATTCAGGATTGAGGATTCAGGATTGAGGTTTGAGGACTGAGGATTGAGGATTGAGGATTGAGGATTGAGGATGGAGGACTGAGGATTGAAGATTGAGGATTGAGGATTGAGGTTTGAGGACTGAGGGCTGAGGATTGAGGATTGAGAATTGAGGATTGAGGATTGAGGATTGAAGATTGAGGCTTGGGTATTGAGGATTGAACATTGACGATTGAGGATTGAGGATTGAGGATTGAGGATTGAGGATTGAAGATTGAATATTGATGATTGAAGATTGAGGATTGAGGATTGAGGGTTGTGGATTGAGGACGAGGACTGAGGGCTGAGTATTGATGTTTGAGGTCTGTGGATTGAGGACTGAGGATTGAGAATTGAGGATTGAGGATTGAGGACTGAAGATTGAGGATTGGGTATTGAGGATTGAAGAATGAGTATCGAGGATTGAGGATTGAGGATTGAGGATTGAAGAAAGAGTATTGAGGATTGAAGATTGAGGATTGGGGATTGAGGATTGAGGATTTAGGATTGAAGATTGAGGATGAGGGCTGAGGGTTGAGGATTGAGGTTTGAGGACTGAGGGCTGAGCCTTGAGGATTGAGGATTGAGGATTGAGGATTGAGGATTGAAGTTTGAGGATGAGGGCTGAGGGTTGAGGATTGACGTTTGAGGACTCAGGGCTGAGGATTGAGGATTGAGAATTGAGGATTGAGGATTGAAGATTGAGGATTGAGGATTGAGGATTGAGGATTGAGGATTGACGATTGAGGATTGAAGATTGAGGATTGGGTACTGAGTATTGACAATTGAGGATTGAGGATTGAGGATTGAGTATTGAGGATTGAGGATTGAAGATTGAGGATTGGTGACTGAGTGTTGAGGTTTGAGTGATGAGAATTGATGTTTGTGGATAGAGATTTGTTGATTATAGGTTGAGTTTTGAGTATTGAAAACTGTGAATTGAGGATATTCTATTGAGGATTGAGGATTGACAACTGATTGTTGATGACTGAGGGCTGAAGATTGAGGATTCAGGAATGAGGATTCAGAATTGAGGTTCGAGGACTGAGGATTGAGGGTTGAAGATTGAGGATTGAAAACTGACGATTGAGGATTGAGGATTGAGGGTTGAGAATTGAGGATTGTGGATTGAAGATTGAGTATTGGGGATTAAAGATTGAGAATTGAGGATTGAGGATTGATGATTGAGGATGGAAGATTGACGATTGAGGATTGAGGTTTGAGGGCTGAGGGCTGAGGATTGAGGACTGAGAATTGAGGATTGAGGATTGAGGATTGAGTATTGTGTATTGAGGATTGAGGATTGAAAATTCAGTATTGAGGATTGAAGATTGAGAATTGAGGATTGAGGATTGAGCATTGAGGACTGAGTGTTGAGTGGTGAGTGATGAGAATTGATGATTGTGTATACAGGCTTGAAGATTGCAGATTGAGTATTGGGTATTGAAAACTGTGAATTGAGGATATTCTATTGAGGATTGAGGATTGACAACTGCTTGTTGATGACTTAGGGCTGAAGATTGAGGATTGAGGAATGCGGACTCAGAATTGAGGTTCGAGGAATGAGGATAGAGGATTGAAGACTGAGTATTGAGGATTGAAGATTGAGGATTGAGGATTGAGGATTGAGGATTGAGGATTGAGGATTGAGAATTGAGGATTGCGTATTGAGGATTGAAGATTGAGAATTGAGGATTGAAGATTGAGTATTGAGGATTGAGGATTGAAGATTGAGTATTGATGATTGAAGACTGACGATTGAGGATTGAGGATTGAGGATTGAGGATTGAGGATGAGGGCTGAGGGTTGAGGATTGAGGTTTGAGGACTGAGGACTGAGGATTGAGGATTGAGGATTGAAGATTGAGGATTCAGTATTGAGGATTGAAGATTGAGGATTGAGGATTGAGGATTGAGGATTGACGATGAGGTCTGAGGGTTGAGGATTGATGATTGAGGATTGAGGATAGAGGATGAGGGCTGAGGGTTGAGGATTGTGGTTTGAGGACTGAGGACTGAGGATTGAGGATTGAGAATAGAGGATTGAGGATTGAGGATTGAGGATTGAAGATTGAAGATTGAGTATTGAGGATTGAAGATTGAGGATTGAGGATTGAGGATTGAGGATTGAGGATTGAAGTTTGAGGATGAGGGCTGAGGGTTGAGGATTGAGGTTTGAGGTCTGAGGGCTGAGGATTCAGGATTGAGAATTGAGGATTGAGGATTGAGGGCTGAAGATTGAAGCATGAGTATTGAGGATTGAAGATTGAGGATTGAGGATTGAGGATTGAGGATTGACGATGAGGTCTGAGGGTTGAGGGTTGTGGTTTGAGGATTGAGGAATGAAGATTGAGGATTGAGGATTGAGGATTGAGGATTGAAGATTGAGTATTGAGGATTGACGATTGGGGATTGAGGATTGAGGATTGAGGATTGAGGATTGAAGATTGAGGATTGGGGACTGAGTGTTGAGGGTCGAGTGATGAGAATTGATGTTTGTGGATAGAGATTTGAAGATTGCAGACTGAGTATTGCGTATTGAAAACTGTGAATTGAGGATATTCTATTGAGGATTGAGGATTGACAACTGATTGTTGATGACTGAGGGCTGAAAATTGAGGATTCAGGTATGCGGATTCAGAATTGAGGTTCGAGGACTGAGGATTGAGGATTGAAGACTGAGTATTGAGGATTGAAGGTCGAGGATTGAGGATTGAGGATTGAGGATTGAGGATAAGGGCTGAGGGTTGAGGATTGAGGTTTGAGGACTGAGGGCTGAGCCTTGAGGATTGAGGATTGAGGATTGAAGTTTGAGGACGAGGGCTGAGGGTTGAGGATTGAGGTTTGAGGACTGAGGGCTGAGGATTGAGGATTGAGAGTTGAGGATTGAGGATTGAGGATTGAAGATTGAGGATTCAGTATTGAGGATTGAAGATTGAGGATTGAGGATTGAGGATTGAGGATTGACGATGAGGTCTGATGGTTGAGGATTGAGGATTGAGGATTGAGGATTGAGGATGAGGGCTGAGGGTTGAGGATTGAGGTTTGAGGACTGAGGGCTGAGGATTGAGGATTGAGAATTGAGGACTGAGGATTGAGGATTGAGGATTGAGGATTGAGGATTGAGGATTGAGGATTGAGGATTGAGGATTGAGAATTGAAGATTGAGTATTGGGGATTAAAAATTGAGAATTGAGGATTGAGGATTGATGATTGAGGATTGAAGTTTGAGGATTGGGGACTGAGTGTTCAGGGTTGAGTGATGAGAATTGATGTTTGTGGATAGAGATTTGAAGATTGCAGGTTGAGTTTTGAGTATTGAAAGCTGTGAATTGATGATACTCTATTGAGGATTGAGGATTGACAACTGATTGTTGATGTCTGAGGTCTGAAGATTGAGGATTCAGGATTGAGGATTCAGGATTGAGGTTTGAGGACTGAGGATTGAGGATTGAGGATTGAGGATTGAGGATGGAGGACTGAGGATTGAAAATTGAGGATTGAGGATTGAGGATGAGGGCTGAGGGTTGAGGATTGAAGTTTGAGGACTGAAGACTGAGGATCGAGGATTGAGAATTGAGGATTGACGATTGAGGATTGAGGATAGAGGATTGAAGATTGAGTATTGAGGATTGAAGACTGACGATTGAGGATTGAGGATTGAGGATTGGGGATTGGGGATTGAGGATTGAGGATTGAAGATTGAGGATGAGGTCTGAGGGTTGAGGATTGAGGTTTGAGGACTGAGGGCTGAGCCTTGAGGATTGAGAATTGAGGATTGAGGATTGAGGATTGAGGATTGAGGATTGAGGATTGAGGATTGAGGATTGAGGATTGAGGATTGAGGATTGAGGATTGAAGACTGAGTATTGAGGATTGAAGATTGAGGATTGAGGATTGAGGATTGAGGATTGAGGATTGACGTTTGAGTTCTGAGGGCTGAGGATTGAGGATTGAGAATTGAGGATTGAGGATTGAGGATTGAGGTTTGAGGACTGAGGACTGAGGATTGAGGATTGAGAATTGAGGATTGAGGATTGAGGATTGAAGATTGAGGATTGGGTATTGAGGATTGAACATTGAGGATTGAGTATTGAGGATTGAGGATTGAGGATTGAGGATTGAAGATTGAATATTGATGATTGAAGATTGAGGATTGAACATTGAGGGTTGTGGATTGTGGACGAGGACTGAGGGCTGAGTATTGATGTTTGAGGTCTGAGGATTGCGGATTGAGGATTGAGAATTGCGGATTGAGGATTGAGGATTGAAGATTGAGGATTGGGTATTGAGGATTGAAGAATGAGGATAGAGGATTGAGGATTGAGGATTGAGGGTTGAAGAAAGAGTATTGAGGATTGAAGATTGAAGATTGGGGATTGAGCATTGAGGATTGAGGATTGAAGATTGAGGATGAGGGCTGAGGGTTGAGGATTGAGGTCTGAGGGCTGAGGGCTGAGGATTGAGGACTGAGAATTGAGGATTGAGGATTGAGGATTGAGTATTGTGTATTGAGGATTGAGGATTGAAAATTCAGTATTGAGGATTGAAGATTGAGAATTGAGGATTGAGGATTGAGCATTGAGGACTGAGTGTTGAGTGGTGAGTGATGAGAATTGATGATTGTGTATACAGGCTTGAAGATTGCAGATTGAGTATTGGGTATTGAAAACTGTGAATTGAGGATATTCTATTGAGGATTGAGGATTGACAACTGCTTGTTGATGACTTAGGGCTGAAGATTGAGGATTCAGGAATGCGGATTCAGAATTGAGGTTCGAGGAATGAGGATAGAGGATTGAAGACTGAGTATTGAGGATTGAAGATTGAGGATTGAGGATTGAGGATTGAGGATTGAGGATTGAGGATTGAGAATTGAGGATTGAGTATTGAGGATTGAAGATTGAGAATTGAGGATTGAAGATTGAGTATTGAGGATTGAGGATTGAAGATTGAGTATTGATGATTGAAGACTGACGATTGAGGATTGAGGATTGAGGATTGAGGATTGAGGATGAGGGCTGAGGGTTGAGGATTGAGGTTTGAGGACTGAGGACTGAGGATTGAGGATTGAGGATTGAAGATTGAGGATTCAGTATTGAGGATTGAAGATTGAGGATTGAGGATTGAGGATTGAGGATTGACGATGAGGTCTGAGGGTTGAGGATTGATGATTGAGGATTGAGGATAGAGGATGAGGGCTGAGGGTTGAGGATTGTGGTTTGAGGACTGAGGACTGAGGATTGAGGATTGAGAATAGAGGATTGAGGATTGAGGATTGAGGATTGAAGATTGAAGATTGAGTATTGAGGATTGAAGATTGAGGATTGAGGATTGAGGATTGAGGATTGAAGTTTGAGGATGAGGGCTGAGGGTTGAGGATTGAGGTTTGAGGTCTGAGGGCTGAGGATTCAGGATTGAGAATTGAGGATTGAGGATTGAGGGCTGAAGATTGAAGCATGAGTATTGAGGATTGAAGATTGAGGATTGAGGATTGAGGATTGAGGATTGACGATGAGGTCTGAGGGTTGAGGGTTGTGGTTTGAGGATTGAGGAATGAAGATTGAAGATTGAGGATTGAGGATTGAGGATTGAAGATTGAGTATTGAGGATTGACGATTGGGGATTGAGGATTGAGGATTGAGGATTGAGGATTGAAGATTGAGGATTGGGGACTGAGTGTTGAGGGTCGAGTGATGAGAATTGATGTTTGTGGATAGAGATTTGAAGATTGCAGACTGAGTATTGCGTATTGAAAACTGTGAATTGAGGATATTCTATTGAGGATTGAGGATTGACAACTGATTGTTGATGACTGAGGGCTGAAAATTGAGGATTCAGGTATGCGGATTCAGAATTGAGGTTCGAGGACTGAGGATTGAGGATTGAAGACTGAGTATTGAGGATTGAAGATCGTGGATTGAGGATTGAGGATTGAGGATTGAGGATAAGGGCTGAGGGTTGAGGATTGAGGTTTGATGACTGAGGACTGAGGATTGAGGATTGAGAATTGAGGACTGAGGATTGAGGATTGAAGATTGAGGATTGGGTATTGAGAATTGAAGAATGAGGATTGAGGATTGAGGATTGAGCATTGAGGATTGAGAATTGAAGGTTGAGGATTGGGGACTCAGCGTTGAGGGTTGAGAGATGAGAGTTGACGTTTGTGGATAGAGATTTGAAGATTGCAGATTGAGTATTGAGTATTGAAAGCTGTGAATTGACGATATTCTATTGAGGATTGAGGATTGACAACTGATTGTTGATATCTGAGGTCTGAAGATTGAGGATTCAGGATTGAGGATTCAGGATTGAGGTTTGAGGACTGAGGATTGAGGATTGAGGATTGAGGATTGAGGATGGAGGACTGAGGATTGAAGATTGAGGATTGAGGATTGAGGTTTCAGGACTGAGGGCTGAGGATTGAGGATTGAGAATTGAGGATTGAGGATTGAGGATTGAAGATTGAGGATTGAGGATTGAGGACTGAAGATTGAGGATTGGGTATTGAGGATTGAAGAATGAGGATCGAGGATTGAGGATTGAGGATTGAGGATTGAAGAAAGAGTATTGAGGATTGAAGATTGAGGATTGGGGATTGAGGATTGAGGATTTAGGATTGAAGATTGAGGATGAGGGCTGAGGGTTGAGGATTGAGGTTTGAGGACTGAGGGCTGAGCCTTGAGGATTGAGGATTGAGGATTGAGGATTGAGGATTGAAGTTTGAGGATGAGGGCTGAGGGTTGAGGATTGACGTTTGAGGACTGAGGGCTGAGGATTGAGGATTGAGAATTGAGGATTGAGGATTGAAGATTGAGGATTGAGGATTGAGGATTGAGGATTGAGGATTGACGATTGAGGATTGAAGATTGAGGATTGGGTACTGAGTATTGACAGTTGAGGATTGAGGATTGAGGATTGAGTATTGAGGATTGTGGATTGAAGATTGAGGATTGGGGACTGAGTGTTGAGGTTTGAGTGATGAGAATTGATGTTTGTGGATAGAGATTTGAAGATTGCAGATTGAGTATTGAGTATTGAAAACTGTGAATTGAGGATATTCTATTGAGGATTGAGGATTGACAACTGATTGTTGATGACTGAGGGCTGAAGATTGAGGATTCAGGAATGAGGATTCAGAATTGAGGTTCGAGGACTGAGGATTGAGGGTTGAAGATTGAGGATTGAAAACTGACGATTGAGGATTGAGGATTGAGAGTTGAGAATTGAGGATTGTGGATTGAAGATTGAGTATTGGGGATTAAAGATTGAGAATTGAGGATTGAGGATTGATGATTGAGGATGGAAGATTGACGATTGAGGATTGAGGATTGAGGATTGAGGATTGAGGATTGAGGATTGAGGATTGAAGATTGAGTATCGAGGATTGAAGATTGAGGATTGAGGATTGAGGATTGAGGATTGAGGATTGAAGTTTGAGGACGAGGGCTGAGGGTTGAGGATTGAGGTTTGAGGACTGAGGGCTGAGGATTGAGGATTGAGAGTTGAGGATTGAGGATTGAGGATTGAAGATTGAGGATTCAGTATTGAGGATTGAAGATTGAGGATTGAGGATTGAGGATTGAGGATTGAGGATTGACGATGAGGTCTGATGGTTGAGGATTGAGGATTGAGGATTGAGGATTGAGGATGAGGGCTGAGGGTTGAGGATTGAGGTTTGAGGACTGAGGGCTGAGGATTGAGGATTGAGAATTGAGGACTGAGGATTGAGGATTGAGGATTGAGGATTGAGGATTGAGGATTGAGGATTGAGGATTGAGAATTGAAGATT
The DNA here is from genome assembly GCF_051401765.1 of Calliopsis andreniformis. NCBI lineage: Eukaryota > Metazoa > Arthropoda > Insecta > Hymenoptera > Andrenidae > Calliopsis > Calliopsis andreniformis. The sequence goes on from NW_027480664.1 coordinate 414,115, forward strand.
GAGTATTGGGGATTAAAAATTGAGAATTGAGGATTGAGGATTGATGATTGAGGATTGAAGTTTGAGGATTGGGGACTGAGTGTTCAGGGTTGAGTGATGAGAATTGATGTTTGTGGATAGAGATTTGAAGATTGCAGGTTGAGTTTTGAGTATTGAAAGCTGTGAATTGATGATACTCTATTGAGGATTGAGGATTGACAACTGATTGTTGATGTCTGAGGTCTGAAGATTGAGGATTCAGGATTGAGGATTCAGGATTGAGGTTTGAGGACTGAGGATTGAGGATTGAGGATTGAGGATTGAGGATGGAGGACTGAGGATTGAAAATTGAGGATTGAGGATTGAGGATGAGGGCTGAGGGTTGAGGATTGAAGTTTGAGGACTGAAGACTGAGGATCGAGGATTGAGAATTGAGGATTGACGATTGAGGATTGAGGATAGAGGATTGAAGGTTGAGTATTGAGGATTGAAGACTGACGATTGAGGATTGAGGATTGAGGATTGGGGATTGGGGATTGAGGATTGAGGATTGAAGATTGAGGATGAGGGCTGAGGGTTGAGGATTGAGGTTTGAGGACTGAGGGCTGAGCCTTGAGGATTGAGAATTGAGGATTGAGGATTGAGGATTGAGGATTGAGGATTGAGGATTGAGGATTGAGGATTGAGGATTGAGGATTGAGGATTGAAGATTGAGAATTGGGGATTAAAGATTGAGAATTGAGGATTGAGGATTGATGATTGAGGATTGAAGATTGAGGATTGGGGACTGAGTGTTGAGGGTTGAGTGATGAGAATTGATGTTTGTGGATAGAGATTTGAAGATTGCAGGTTGAGTTTTGAGTATTGAAAGGTGTGAATTGATGATATTCTATTGAGGATTGAGGATTGACAACAGATTGTTGAGGTCTGATTTCTGAAGATTGAGGATTCAGGATTAAGGATTCAGGATTGAGGTTTGAGGACTGAGGATTGAGGATTGAGGATTGAGGATTGAGGATTGAGGACTGAGGATTGAAGATTGAGTATCGAGGATTGAATATTGAGGATTGAGGATTGAGGATTGAGGATTGAGGATTGAAGTTTGAGGACGAGGGCTGAGGGTTGAGGATTGAGGTTTGAGGACTGAGGGCTGAGGATTGAGGATTGAGAATTGAGGATTGAGGATTGAGGATTGAAGATTGAGGATTCAGTATTGAGGATTGAAGATTGAGGATTGAGGATTGAGGATTGAGGATTGACGATGAGGTCTGAGGGTTGAGGATTGAGGATTGAGTATTGAGGATTGAGGATGAGGGCTGAGGGTTGAGGATTGAGGTTGGAGGACTGAGGGCTGAGGATTGAGGATTGAGAATTGAGGACTGAGGATTGCGGATTGAGGATTGAGGATTGAGGATTGAGGATTGAGAATTGATGATTGAGGATTGAAGATTGAGCATTGTGGACTGAGTGTTCAGGGTTGAGTGATGAGAATTGATGTTTGTGGATAGAGATTTGCTGATTATAGGTTGAGTTTTGAGTATTGAAAGCTGTGAATTGATGATATTCTATTGAGGATTGAGGTTGGAGGACTGAGGGCTGAGGATTGAGGATTGAGAATTGAGGACTGAGGATTGCGGATTGAGGATTGAGGATTGAGGATTGAGGATTGAGGATTGATGATTGAGGATTGAAGATTGAGCATTGTGGACTGAGTGTTCAGGGTTGAGTGATGACAATTGATGTTTGTGGGTAGAGATTTGAAGATTGCAGGTTGAGTTTTGAGTATTGAAAGCTGTGAATTGATGATATTCTATTGAGGATTGAGGATTGACAACTGATTGTTGATATCTGAGGTCTGAAGATTGAGGATTCAGGATTGAGGATTCAGGATTGAGGTTTGAGGACTGAGGATTGAGGATTGAGGATTGAGGATTGAGGATGGAGGACTGAGGATTGAAGATTGAGGATTGAGGATTGAGGTTTGAGGACTGAGGGCTGAGGATTGAGGATTGAGAATTGAGGATTGAGGATTGAGGATTGAAGATTGAGGCTTGGGTATTGAGGATTGAACATTGACGATTGAGGATTGAGGATTGAGGATTGAGGATTGAGGATTGAGGATTGAAGATTGAATATTGATGATTGAAGATTGAGGATTGAGGATTGAGGGTTGTGGATTGAGGACGAGGACTGAGGGCTGAGTATTGATGTTTGAGGTCTGTGGATTGAGGATTGAGGATTGAGAATTGAGGATTGAGGATTGAGGACTGAAGATTGAGGATTGGGTATTGAGGATTGAAGAATGAGGATCGAGGATTGAGGATTGAGGATTGAGGATTGAAGAAAGAGTATTGAGGATTGAAGATTGAGGATTGGGGATTGAGGATTGAGGATTTAGGATTGAAGATTGAGGATGAGGGCTGAGGGTTGAGGATTGAGGTTTGAGGACTGAGGGCTGAGCCTTGAGGATTGAGGATTGAGGATTGAGGATTGAGGATTGAAGTTTGAGGATGAGGGCTGAGGGTTGAGGATTGACGTTTGAGGACTGAGGGCTGAGGATTGAGGATTGAGAATTGAGGATTGAGGATTGAAGATTGAGGATTGAGGATTGAGGATTGAGGATTGAGGACTGAGGATTGAAGATTGAGTATCGAGGATTGAATATTGAGGATTGAGGATTGAGGATTGAGGATTGAGGATTGAAGTTTGAGGACGAGGGCTGAGGGTTGAGGATTGAGGTTTGAGGACTGAGGGCTGAGGATTGAGGATTGAGAATTGAGGATTGAGGATTGAGGATTGAAGATTGAGGATTCAGTATTGAGGATTGAAGATTGAGGATTGAGGATTGAGGATTGAGGATTGACGATGAGGTCTGAGGGTTGAGGATTGAGGATTGAGTATTGAGGATTGAGGATGAGGGCTGAGGGTTGAGGATTGAGGTTGGAGGACTGAGGGCTGAGGATTGAGGATTGAGAATTGAGGACTGAGGATTGCGGATTGAGGATTGAGGATTGAGGATTGAGGATTGAGGATTGATGATTGAGGATTGAAGATTGAGCATTGTGGACTGAGTGTTCAGGGTTGAGTGATGAGAATTGATGTTTGTGGATAGAGATTTGCTGATTATAGGTTGAGTTTTGAGTATTGAAAGCTGTGAATTGATGATATTCTATTGAGGATTGAGGTTGGAGGACTGAGGGCTGAGGATTGAGGATTGAGAATTGAGGACTGAGGATTGCGGATTGAGGATTGAGGATTGAGGATTGAGGATTGAGGATTGATGATTGAGGATTGAAGATTGAGCATTGTGGACTGAGTGTTCAGGGTTGAGTGATGACAATTGATGTTTGTGGGTAGAGATTTGAAGATTGCAGGTTGAGTTTTGAGTATTGAAAGCTGTGAATTGATGATATTCTATTGAGGATTGAGGATTGACAACTGATTGTTGATATCTGAGGTCTGAAGATTGAGGATTCAGGATTGAGGATTCAGGATTGAGGTTTGAGGACTGAGGATTGAGGATTGAGGATTGAGGATTGAGGATGGAGGACTGAGGATTGAAGATTGAGGATTGAGGATTGAGGTTTGAGGACTGAGGGCTGAGGATTGAGGATTGAGAATTGAGGATTGAGGATTGAGGATTGAAGATTGAGGCTTGGGTATTGAGGATTGAACATTGACGATTGAGGATTGAGGATTGAGGATTGAGGATTGAGGATTGAGGATTGAAGATTGAATATTGATGATTGAAGATTGAGGATTGAGGATTGAGGGTTGTGGATTGAGGACGAGGACTGAGGGCTGAGTATTGATGTTTGAGGTCTGTGGATTGAGGATTGAGGATTGAGAATTGAGGATTGAGGATTGAGGACTGAAGATTGAGGATTGGGTATTGAGGATTGAAGAATGAGGATCGAGGATTGAGGATTGAGGATTGAGGATTGAAGAAAGAGTATTGAGGATTGAAGATTGAGGATTGGGGATTGAGGATTGAGGATTTAGGATTGAAGATTGAGGATGAGGGCTGAGGGTTGAGGATTGAGGTTTGAGGACTGAGGGCTGAGCCTTGAGGATTGAGGATTGAGGATTGAGGATTGAGGATTGAAGTTTGAGGATGAGGGCTGAGGGTTGAGGATTGACGTTTGAGGACTGAGGGCTGAGGATTGAGGATTGAGAATTGAGGATTGAGGATTGAAGATTGAGGATTGAGGATTGAGGATTGAGGATTGAGGATTGACGATTGAGGATTGAAGATTGAGGATTGGGTACTGAGTATTGACAGTTGAGGATTGAGGATTGAGGATTGAGTATTGAGGACTGTGGATTGAAGATTGAGGATTGGGGACTGAGTGTTGAGGTTTGAGTGATGAGAATTGATGTTTGTGGATAGAGATTTGAAGATTGCAGATTGAGTATTGAGTATTGAAAACTGTGAATTGAGGATATTCTATTGAGGATTGAGGATTGACAACTGATTGTTGATGACTGAGGGCTGAAGATTGAGGATTCAGGAATGAGGATTCAGAATTGAGGTTCGAGGACTGAGGATTGAGGGTTGAAGATTGAGGATTGAAAACTGACGATTGAGGATTGAGGATTGAGAGTTGAGAATTGAGGATTGTGGATTGAAGATTGAGTATTGGGGATTAAAGATTGAGAATTGAGGATTGAGGATTGATGATTGAGGATGGAAGATTGACGATTGAGGATTGAGGATTGAGGATTGAGGATTGAGGATTGAGGATTGAGGATTGAAGATTGAGTATCGAGGATTGAAGATTGAGGATTGAGGATTGAGGATTGAGGATTGAGGATTGAAGTTTGAGGACGAGGGCTGAGGGTTGAGGATTGAGGTTTGAGGACTGAGGGCTGAGGATTGAGGATTGAGAGTTGAGGATTGAGGATTGAGGATTGAAGATTGAGGATTCAGTATTGAGGATTGAAGATTGAGGATTGAGGATTGAGGATTGAGGATTGAGGATTGACGATGAGGTCTGATGGTTGAGGATTGAGGATTGAGGATTGAGGATTGAGGATGAGGGCTGAGGGTTGAGGATTGAGGTTTGAGGACTGAGGGCTGAGGATTGAGGATTGAGAATTGAGGACTGAGGATTGAGGATTGAGGATTGAGGATTGAGGATTGAGGATTGAGGATTGAGGATTGAGAATTGAAGATTGAGTATTGGGGATTAAAAATTGAGAATTGAGGATTGAGGATTGATGATTGAGGATTGAAGTTTGAGGATTGGGGACTGAGTGTTCAGGGTTGAGTGATGAGAATTGATGTTTGTGGATAGAGATTTGAAGATTGCAGGTTGAGTTTTGAGTATTGAAAGCTGTGAATTGATGATACTCTATTGAGGATTGAGGATTGACAACTGATTGTTGATGTCTGAGGTCTGAAGATTGAGGATTCAGGATTGAGGATTCAGGATTGAGGTTTGAGGACTGAGGATTGAGGATTGAGGATTGAGGATTGAGGATTGAGAATTGAGGATTGAGGATTGAGGACTGAAGATTGAGGATTGGGTATTGAGGATTGAAGAATGAGGATCGAGGATTGAGGATTGAGGATTGAGGATTGAAGAAAGAGTATTGAGGATTGAAGATTGAGGATTGGGGATTGAGGATTGAGGATTTAGGATTGAAGATTGAGGATGAGGGCTGAGGGTTGAGGATTGAGGTTTGAGGACTGAGGGCTGAGCCTTGAGGATTGAGGATTGAGGATTGAGGATTGAGGATTGAAGTTTGAGGATGAGGGCTGAGGGTTGAGGATTGACGTTTGAGGACTGAGGGCTGAGGATTGAGGATTGAGAATTGAGGATTGAGGATTGAAGATTGAGGATTGAGGATTGAGGATTGAGGATTGAGGATTGACGATTGAGGATTGAAGATTGAGGATTGGGTACTGAGTATTGACAGTTGAGGATTGAGGATTGAGGATTGAGTATTGAGGATTGTGGATTGAAGATTGAGGATTGGGGACTGAGTGTTGAGGTTTGAGTGATGAGAATTGATGTTTGTGGATAGAGATTTGAAGATTGCAGATTGAGTATTGAGTATTGAAAACTGTGAATTGAGGATATTCTATTGAGGATTGAGGATTGACAACTGATTGTTGATGACTGAGGGCTGAAGATTGAGGATTCAGGAATGAGGATTCAGAATTGAGGTTCGAGGACTGAGGATTGAGGGTTGAAGATTGAGGATTGAAAACTGACGATTGAGGATTGAGGATTGAGAGTTGAGAATTGAGGATTGTGGATTGAAGATTGAGTATTGGGGATTAAAGATTGAGAATTGAGGATTGAGGATTGATGATTGAGGATGGAAGATTGACGATTGAGGATTGAGGATTGAGGATTGAGGATTGAGGATTGAGGATTGAGGATTGAAGATTGAGTATCGAGGATTGAAGATTGAGGATTGAGGATTGAGGATTGAGGATTGAGGATTGAAGTTTGAGGACGAGGGCTGAGGGTTGAGGATTGAGGTTTGAGGACTGAGGGCTGAGGATTGAGGATTGAGAGTTGAGGATTGAGGATTGAGGATTGAAGATTGAGGATTCAGTATTGAGGATTGAAGATTGAGGATTGAGGATTGAGGATTGAGGATTGAGGATTGACGATGAGGTCTCATGGTTGAGGATTGAGGATTGAGGATTGAGGATTGAGGATGAGGGCTGAGGGTTGAGGATTGAGGTTTGAGGACTGAGGGCTGAGGATTGAGGATTGAGAATTGAGGACTGAGGATTGAGGATTGAGGATTGAGGATTGAGGATTGAGGATTGAGGATTGAGGATTGAGAATTGAAGATTGAGTATTGGGGATTAAAAATTGAGAATTGAGGATTGAGGATTGATGATTGAGGATTGAAGTTTGAGGATTGGGGACTGAGTGTTCAGGGTTGAGTGATGAGAATTGATGTTTGTGGATAGAGATTTGAAGATTGCAGGTTGAGTTTTGAGTATTGAAAGCTGTGAATTGATGATACTCTATTGAGGATTGAGGATTGACAACTGATTGTTGATGTCTGAGGTCTGAAGATTGAGGATTCAGGATTGAGGATTCAGGATTGAGGTTTGAGGACTGAGGATTGAGGATTGAGGATTGAGGATTGAGGATGGAGGACTGAGGATTGAAAATTGAGGATTGAGGATTGAGGATGAGGGCTGAGGGTTGAGGATTGAAGTTTGAGGACTGAAGACTGAGGATCGAGGATTGAGAATTGAGGATTGACGATTAAGGATTGAGGATAGAGGATTGAAGGTTGAGTATTGAGGATTGAAGACTGACGATTGAGGATTGAGGATTGAGGATTGGGGATTGGGGATTGAGGATTGAGGATTGAAGATTGAGGATGAGGGCTGAGGGTTGAGGATTGAGGTTTGAGGACTGAGGGCTGAGCCTTGAGGATTGAGAATTGAGGATTGAGGATTGAGGATTGAGGATTGAGGATTGAGGATTGAGGATTGAGGATTGAGGATTGAGGATTGAGGATTGAAGATTGAGAATTGGGGATTAAAGATTGAGAATTGAGGATTGAGGATTGATGATTGAGGATTGAAGATTGAGGATTGGGGACTGAGTGTTGAGGGTTGAGTGATGAGAATTGATGTTTGTGGATAGAGATTTGAAGATTGCAGGTTGAGTTTTGAGTATTGAAAGGTGTGAATTGATGATATTCTATTGAGGATTGAGGATTGACAACAGATTGTTGAGGTCTGATTTCTGAAGATTGAGGATTCAGGATTAAGGATTCGGGATTGAGGTTTGAGGACTGAGGATTGAGGATTGAGGATTGAGGATTGAGGATTGAGGACTGAGGATTGAAGATTGAGTATCGAGGATTGAATATTGAGGATTGAGGATTGAGGATTGAGGATTGAGGATTGAAGTTTGAGGACGAGGGCTGAGGGTTGAGGATTGAGGTTTGAGGACTGAGGGCTGAGGATTGAGGATTGAGAATTGAGGATTGAGGATTGAGGATTGAAGATTGAGGATTCAGTATTGAGGATTGAAGATTGAGGATTGAGGATTGAGAATTGAGGATTGACGATGAGGTCTGAGGGTTGAGGATTGAGGATTGAGTATTGAGGATTGAGGATGAGGGCTGAGGGTTGAGGATTGAGGTTGGAGGACTGAGGGCTGAGGATTGAGGATTGAGAATTGAGGACTGAGGATTGCGGATTGAGGATTGAGGATTGAGGATTGAGGATTGAGGATTGATGATTGAGGATTGAAGATTGAGCATTGTGGACTGAGTGTTCAGGGTTGAGTGATGAGAATTGATGTTTGTGGATAGAGATTTGCTGATTATAGGTTGAGTTTTGAGTATTGAAAGCTGTGAATTGATGATATTCTATTGAGGATTGAGTTTGGAGGACTGAGGGCTGAGGATTGAGGATTGAGAATTGAGGACTGAGGATTGCGGATTGAGGATTGAGGATTGAGGATTGAGGATTGAGGATTGATGATTGAGGATTGAAGATTGAGCATTGTGGACTGAGTGTTCAGGGTTGAGTGATGACAATTGATGTTTGTGGGTAGAGATTTGAAGATTGCAGGTTGAGTTTTGAGTATTGAAAGCTGTGAATTGATGATATTCTATTGAGGATTGAGGATTGACAACTGATTGTTGATATCTGAGGTCTGAAGATTGAGGATTCAGGATTGAGGATTCAGGATTGAGGTTTGAGGACTGAGGATTGAGGATTGAGGATTGAGGATTGAGGATGGAGGACTGAGGATTGAAGATTGAGGATTGAGGATTGAGGTTTGAGGACTGAGGGCTGAGGATTGAGGATTGAGAATTGAGGATTGAGGATTGAAGATTGAAGATTGAGGCTTGGGTATTGAGGATTGAACATTGACGATTGAGGATTGAGGATTGAGGATTGAGGATTGAGGATTGAGGATTGAAGATTGAATATTGATGATTGAAGATTGAGGATTGAGGATTGAGGGTTGTGGATTGAGGACGAGGACTGAGGGCTGAGTATTGATGTTTGAGGTCTGTGGATTGAGGACTGAGGATTGAGAATTGAGGATTGAGGATTGAGGACTGAAGATTGAGGATTGGGTATTGAGGATTGAAGAATGAGGATCGAGGATTGAGGATTGAGGATTGAAGAAAGAGTATTGAGGATTGAAGATTGAGGATTGGGGATTGAGGATTGAGGATTTAGGATTGAAGATTGAGGATGAGGGCTGAGGGTTGAGGATTGAGGTTTGAGGACTGAGGGCTGAGCCTTGAGGATTGAGGATTGAGGATTGAGGATTGAGGATTGAAGTTTGAGGATGAGAGCTGAGGGTTGAGGATTGACGTTTGAGGACTGAGGGCTGAGGACTGAGGATTGAAGATTGAGGATTGAGGATTGAGGTTTGAGGACTGAGGGCTGAGGATTGAGGATTGAGAATTGAGGATTGAGGATTGTGGATTGAAGATTGAGGCTTGGGTATTGAGGATTGAACATTGACGATTGAGGATTGAGGATTGAGGATTGAGGATTGAGGATTGAGGATTGAAGATTGAATATTGATGATTGAAGATTGAGGATTGAGGATTGAGGGTTGTGGATTGAGGACGAGGACTGAGGGCTGAGTATTGATGTTTGAGGTCTGTGGATTGAGGACTGAGGATTGAGAATTGAGGATTGAGGATTGGGGACTGAAGATTGAGGATTGGGTATTGAGGATTGAAGAATGAGGATCGAGGATTGAGGATTGAGGATTGAGGATTGAAGAAAGAGTATTGAGGATTGAAGATTGAGGATTGGGGATTGAGGATTGAGGATTTAGGATTGAAGATTGAGGATGAGGGCTGAGGGTTGAGGATTGAGGTTTGAGGACTGAGGGCTGAGCCTTGAGGATTGAGGATTGAGGATTGAGGATTGAGGATTGAAGTTTGAGGATGAGGGCTGAGGGGTGAGGATTGACGTTTGAGGACTGAGGGCTGAGGATTGAGGATTGAGAATTGAGGATTGAGGATTGAAGATTGAGGATTGAGGATTGAGGATTGAGGATTGAGGATTGACGATTGAGGATTGAAGATTGAGGATTGGGTACTGAGTATTGACAATTGAGGATTGAGGATTGAGGATTGAGTATTGAGGATTGAGGATTGAAGATTGAGGATTGGGGACTGAGTGTTGAGGTTTGAGTGATGAGAATTGATGTTTGTGGATAGAGATTTGAAGATTGCAGATTGAGTATTGAGTATTGAAAACTGTGAATTGAGGATATTCTATTGAGGATTGAGGATTGACAACTGATTGTTGATGACTGAGGGCTGAAGATTGAGGATTCAGGACTGAGGATTCAGAATTGAGGTTCGAGGACTGAGGATTGAGGGTTGAAGATTGAGGATTGAAAACTGACGATTGAGGATTGAGGATTGAGGGTTGAGAATGAGGATTGTGGATTGAAGATTGAGTATTGGGGATTAAAGATTGAGAATTGAGGATTGAGGATTGATGATTGAGGATGGAAGATTGACGATTGAGGATTGAGGATTGAGGATTGAGGATTGAGGATTGAAGATTGAGTATCGAGGATTGAAGATTGAGGATTGAGGATTGAGGATTGAGGATTGAGGGTTGAAGTTTGAGGACGAGGGCTGAGGGTTGAGGATTGAGGTTTGAGGACTGAGGGCTGAGGATTGAGGATTGAGAGTTGAGGATTGAGGATTGAGGATTGAAGATTGAGGATTCAGTATTGAGGATTGAAGATTGAGGATTGAGGATTGAGGATTGAGGATTGACGATGAGGTCTGATGGTTGAGGATTGAGGATTGAGGATTGAGGATTGAGGATGAGGGCTGAGGGTTGAGGATTGAGGTTTGAGGACTGAGGGCTGAGGATTGAGGATTGAGAATTGAGGACTGAGGATTGAGGATTGAGGATTGAGGATTGAGGATTGAGGATTGAGGATTGAGGATTGAAGTTTGAGGATTGGGGACTGAGTGTTCAGGGTTGAGTGATGAGAATTGATGTTTGTGGATAGAGATTTGAAGATTGCAGGTTGAGTTTTGAGTATTGAAAGCTGTGAATTGATGATACTCTATTGAGGATTGAGGATTGACAACTGATTGTTGATGTCTGAGGTCTGAAGGTTGAGGATTCAGGATTGAGGATTCAGGATTGAGGTTTGAGGACTGAGGATTGAGGATTGAGGATTGAGGATTGAGGATGGAGGACTGAGGATTGAAAATTGAGGACTGAGGATTGAGGATGAGGGCTGAGGGTTGAGGATTGAAGTTTGAAGACTGAAGACTGAGGATCGAGGATTGAGAATTGAGGATTGACGATTGAGGATTGAGGATAGAGGATTGAAGATTGAGTATTGAGGATTGAAGACTGACGATTGAGGATTGAGGATTGAGGATTGGGGATTGGGGATTGAGGATTGAGGATTGAAGATTGAGGATGAGGGCTGAGGGTTGAGGATTGAGGTTTGAGGACTGAGGGCTGAGCCTTGAGGATTGTGAATTGAGGATTGAGGATTGAGGATTGAGGATTGAGGATTGAGGATTGAGGATTGAGGATTGAGGATTGAGGATTGAAGATTGAGAATTGGGGATTAAAGATTGAGAATTGAGGATTGAGGATTGATGATTGAGGATTGAAGATTGAGGATTGGGGACTGAGTGTTGAGGGTTGAGTGATGAGAATTGATGTTTGTGGATAGAGATTTGAAGATTGCAGGTTGAGTTTTGAGTATTGAAATGTGTGAATTGATGATATTCTATTGAGGATTGAGGATTGACAACTGATTGTTGAGGTCTGATTTCTGAAGATTGAGGATTCAGGATTGAGGATTCAGGATTGAGGTTTGAGGACTGAGGATTGAGGATTGAGGATTGAGGATTGAGGATTGAGGACTGAGGATTGAAGATTGAGGATTGAGGATTGAGGATGAGGGCTGAGGGTTGAGGATCGAGGTTTGAGGTCTGAAGACTGAGGATCGAGGATTGAGAATTGAGGATTGACGATTGAGGATTGAGGATTGAGGATTGAAGATTGAGTATTGAGGATTGAAGACTGACAATTGAGGATTGAGGATTGAGGATTGGGGATTGGGGATTGAGGATTGAGGATTGAAGATTGAGGATGAGGGCTGAGGGTTGAGGATTGAGGTTTGAGGACTGAGGGCTGAGCCTTGAGGATTGAGAATTGAGGATTGAGGATTGAGGATTGAGGATTGAGGATTGAGGATTGAGGATTGAGGATTGAGGATTGAGGATTGAGGATTGAGGATTGAGGATTGAAGATTGACAATTGGGGATTAAAGATTGAGAATTGAGGATTGAGGATTGATGATTGAGGAATGAAGATTGAGGATTGGGGACTGAGTGTTGAGGGTTGAGTGATGAGAATTGATGTTTGTGGATAGAGATTTGAAGATTGCAGGTTGAGTTTTGACTATTGAAAGGTGTGAATTGATGATATTCTATTGAGGATTGAGGATTGACAACTGATTGTTGAGGTCTGATTTCTGAAGATTGAGGATTCAGGATTGAGGATTCATGATTGAGGTTTGAGGACTGAGGATTGAGGATTGAGGATTGAGGATTGAGGATTGAGGACTGAGGATTGAAGATTGAGGATTGAGGATTGAGGATGAGGGCTGAGGGTTGAGGATCGAGGTTTGAGGTCTGAAGGCTGAGGATCGAGGATTGAGAATTGAGGATTGACGATTGAGGATTGAGGATTGAGGATTGAGGATTGAGGATTGAAGATTGGGGATTGAGGATTGAGGATTGAGGATTGAGGATGAGGGCTGAGGGTTGAGGATTGAGGTTTGAGGACTGAGGGCTGAGCCTTGAGGATTGAGAATTGAGGATTGAGGATTGAGGATTGAGGATTGAGGATTGAGGATTGAGGATTGAGGATTGAGGATTGAGGATTGAGGATTGAAGATTGAGAATTGGGGATTAAAGATTGAGAATTGAGGATTGAGGATTGATGATTGAGGATTGAAGATTGAGGATTGGGGACTGAGTGTTGAGGGTTGAGTGATGAGAATTGATGTTTGTGGATAGAGATTTGAAGATTGCAGGTTGAGTTTTGAGTATTGAAAGGTGTGAATTGATGATATTCTATTGAGGATTGAGGATTGACAACTGATTGTTGAGGTCTGATTTCTGAAGATTGAGGATTCAGGATTAAGGATTCAGGATTGAGGTTTGAGGACTGAGGATTGAGGATTGAGGATTGAGGATTGAGGATTGATGACTGAGGATTGAAGATTGAGTATCGAGGATTGAATATTGAGGATTGAGGATTGAGGATTGAGGATTGAGGATTGAAGTTTGAGGACGAGGGCTGAGGGTTGAGGATTGAGGTTTGAGGACTGAGGGCTGAGGATTGAGGATTGAGAATTGAGAATTGAGGATTGAGGATTGAGGATTGAAGATTGAGGATTCAGTATTGAGGATTGAAGATTGAGGATTGAGGATTGAGGATTGAGGATTGACGATGAGGTCTGAGGGTTGAGGATTGAGGATTGAGGATTGAGGATTGAGGATGAGGGCTGAGGGTTGAGGATTGAGGTTGGAGCACTGAGGGCTGAGGATTGAGGATTGAGAATTGAGGACTGAGGATTGCGGATTGAGGATTGAGGATTGAGGATTGAGGATTGATGATTGAGGATTGAAGATTGAGCATTGTGGACTGAGTGTTCAGGGTTGAGTGATGAGAACTGATGTTTGTGGATAGAGATTTGTTGATTATAGTTTGAGTTTTGAGTATTGAAAGCTGTGAATTGATGATATTCTATTGAGGATTGAGGATTGACAACTGATTGTTGATGTCTGAGGTCTGAAGATTGAGTATTCAGGATTGAGGATTCAGGATTGAGGTTTGAGGACTGAGGATTGAGGATTGAGGATTGTGGACTGAGGATGGAGGATTGAGGATTGATGATTGAGGATTGAAGATTGAGGATTGGGGACTGAGTGTTCAGGGTTGAGTGATTAGAATTGATGTTTGTGGGTAGAGATTTGAAGATTGCAGGTTGAGCTTTGAGTATTGAAAGCTGTGAATTGATGATATTCTATTGAGGATTGAGGATTGACAACTGATTGTTGATATCTGAGGTCTGAAGATTGAGGATTCAGGATTGAGGATTCAGGATTGAGGTTTGAGGACTGAGGATTGAGGATTGAGGATTGAGGATTGAGGATGGAGGACTGAGGATTGAAGATTGAGGATTGAGGATTGAGGTTTGAGGACTGAGGGCTGAGGATTGAGGATTGAGAATTGAGGATTGAGGATTGAGGATTGAAGATTGAGGCTTGGGTATTGAGGATTGAACATTGACGATTGAGGATTGAGGATTGAGGATTGAGGATTGAGGATTGAGGATTGAAGATTGAATATTGATGATTGAAGATTGGGGATTGAGGATTGAGGGTTGTGGATTGAGGACGAGGACCGAGGGCTGAGTATTGATGTTTGAGGTCTGTGGATTGAGGATTGAGGATTGAGAATTGAGGATTGAGGATTGAGGACTGAAGATTGAGGATTGGGTATTGAGGATTGAAGAATGAGGATCGAGGATTGAGGATTGAGGATTGAGGATTGAAGAAAAAGTATTGAGGATTGAAGATTGAGGATTGGGAATTGAGGATTGAGGAATTAGGATTGAAGATTGAGGATGAGGGCTGAGGGTTGAGGATTGAGGTTTGAGGACTGAGGGCTGAGCCTTGAGGATTGAGGATTGAGGATTGAGGATTGAGGATTGAAGTTTGAGGATGAGGGCTGAGGGTTGGGGATTGACGTTTGAGGACTGAGGGCTGAGGATTGAGGATTGAGAATTGAGGATTGAGGATTGAAGATTGAGGATTGAGGATTGAGGATTGAGGATTGAGGATTGACGATTGAGGATTGAAGATTGAGGATTGGGTACTGAGTATTGACAATTGAGGATTGAGGGTTGAGGATTGAGTATTGAGGATTGAGGATTGAAGATTGAGGATTGGGGTCTGAGTGTTGAGGTTTGAGTGATGAGAATTGATGTTTGTGGATAGAGATTTGAAGATTGCAGATTGAGTATTGAGTATTGAAAACTGTGAATTGAGGATATTCTATTGAGGATTGAGGATTGACAACTGATTGTTGATGACTGAGGGCTGAAGATTGAGGATTCAGGAATGAGGATTCAGAATTGAGGTTCGAGGACTGAGGATTGAGGGTTGAAGATTGAGGATTGAAAACTGACGATTGAGGATTGAGGATTGAGGATGAGGGCTGAGGGTTGAGGATTGAGGTTTGAAGACTGAAGACTGAGGATCGAGGATTGAGAATTGAGGATTGACGATTGAGGATTGAGGATAGAGGATTGAAGATTGAGTATTGAGGATTGAAGACTGACGATTGAGGATTGAGGATTGAGGATTGGGGATTGGGGATTGAGGATTGAGGATTGAAGATTGAGGATGAGGGCTGAGGGTTGAGGATTGAGGTTTGAGGACTGAGGGCTGAGCCTTGAGGATTGAGAATTGAGGATTGAGGATTGAGGATTGAGGATTGAGGATTGAGGATTGAGGATTGAGGATTGAGGATTGAGGATTGAAGATTGAGAATTGGGGATTAAAGATTGAGAATTGAGGATTGAGGATTGATGATTGAGGATTGAAGATTGAGGATTGGGGACTGAGTGTTGAGGGTTGAGTGATGAGAATTGATGTTTGTGGATAGAGATTTGAAGATTGCAGGTTGAGTTTTGAGTATTGAAATATGTGAATTGATGATATTCTATTGAGGATTGAGGATTGACAACTGATTGTTGAGGTCTGATTTCTGAAGATTGAGGATTCAGGATTGAGGATTCAGGATTGAGGTTTGAGGACTGAGGATTGAGGATTGAGGATTGAGGATTGAGGATTGAGGACTGAGGATTGAAGATTGAGGATTGAGGATTGAGGATGAGGGCTGAGGGTTGAGGATCGAGGTTTGAGGTCTGAAGACTGAGGATCGAGGATTGAGAATTGAGGATTGACGATTGAGGATTGAGGATTGAGGATTGAAGATTGAGTATTGAGGATTGAAGACTGACAATTGAGGATTGAGGATTGAGGATTGGGGATTGGGGATTGAGGATTGAGGATTGAAGATTGAGGATGAGGGCTGAGGGTTGAGGATTGAGGTTTGAGGACTGAGGGCTGAGCCTTGAGGATTGAGAATTGAGGATTGAGGATTGAGGATTGAGGATTGAGGATTGAGGATTGAGGATTGAGGATTGAGGATTGAGGATTGAGGATTGAGGATTGAGGATTGAAGATTGACAATTGGGGATTAAAGATTGAGAATTGAGGATTGAGGATTGATGATTGAGGAATGAAGATTGAGGATTGGGGACTGAGTGTTGAGGGTTGAGTGATGAGAATTGATGTTTGTGGATAGAGATTTGAAGATTGCAGGTTGAGTTTTGAGTATTGAAAGGTGTGAATTGATGATATTCTATTGAGGATTGAGGATTGACAACTGATTGTTGAGGTCTGATTTCTGAAGATTGAGGATTCAGGATTGAGGATTCATGATTGAGGTTTGAGGACTGAGGATTGAGGATTGAGGATTGAGGATTGAGGATTGAGGACTGAGGATTGAAGATTGAGGATTGAGGATTGAGGATGAGGGCTGAGGGTTGAGGATCGAGGTTTGAGGTCTGAAGGCTGAGGATCGAGGATTGAGAATTGAGGATTGACGATTGAGGATTGAGGATTGAGGATTGAGGATTGAGGATTGAAGATTGGGGATTGAGGATTGAGGATTGAGGATTGAAGATTGAGGATGAGGGCTGAGGTTTGAGGATTGAGGTTTGAGGACTGAGGGCTGAGCCTTGAGGATTGAGAATTGAGGATTGAGGATTGAGGATTGAGGATTGAGGATTGAGGATTGAGGATTGAGGATTGAGGATTGAGGATTGAGGATTGAAGATTGAGAATTGGGGATTAAAGATTGAGAATTGAGGATTGAGGATTGATGATTGAGGATTGAAGATTGAGGATTGGGGACTGAGTGTTGAGGGTTGAGTGATGAGAATTGATGTTTGTGGATAGAGATTTGAAGATTGCAGGTTGAGTTTTGAGTATTGAAAGGTGTGAATTGATGATATTCTATTGAGGATTGAGGATTGACAACTGATTGTTGAGGTCTGATTTCTGAAGATTGAGGATTCAGGATTAAGGATTCAGGATTGAGGTTTGAGGACTGAGGATTGAGGATTGAGGATTGAGGATTGAGGATTGAGGACTGAGGATTGAAGATTGAGTATCGAGAATTGAATATTGAGGATTGAGGATTGAGGATTGAGGATTGAGGATTGAAGTTTGAGGACGAGGGCTGAGGGTTGAGGATTGAGGTTTGAGGACTGAGGGCTGAGGATTGAGGATTGAGAACTGAGAATTGAGGATTGAGGATTGAGGATTGAAGATTGAGGATTCAGTATTGAGGATTGAAGATTGAGGATTGAGGATTGAGGATTGAGGATTGACGATGAGGTCTGAGGGTTGAGGATTGAGGATTGAGGATTGAGGATTGAGGATGAGGGCTGAGGGTTGAGGATTGAGGTTGGAGGACTGAGGGCTGAGGATTGAGGATTGAGAATTGAGGACTGAGGATTGCGGATTGAGGATTGAGGATTGAGGATTGAGGATTGAGGATTGAGGATTGATGATTGAGGATTGAAGATTGAGCATTGTGGACTGAGTGTTCAGGGTTGAGTGATGAGAACTGATGTTTGCGGATAGAGATTTGTTGATTATAGGTTGAGTTTTGAGTATTGAAAGCTGTGAATTGATGATATTCTATTGAGGATTGAGGATTGACAACTGATTGTTGATGTCTGAGGTCTGAAGATTGAGTATTCAGGATTGAGGATTCAGGATTGAGGTTTGAGGACTGAGGATTGAGGATTGAGGATTGAGGACTGAGGATGGAGGATTGAGGATTGATGATTGAGGATTGAAGATTGAGGATTGGGGACTGAGTGTTCAGGGTTGAGTGATGAGAATTGATGTTTGTGGGTAGAGATTTGAAGATTGCAGGTTGAGTTTTGAGTATTGAAAGCTGTGAATTGATGATATTCTATTGAGGATTGAGGATTGACAACTGATTGTTGATATCTGAGGTCTGAAGATTGAGGATTCAGGATTGAGGATTCAGGATTGAGGTTTGAGGACTGAGGATTGAGGATTGAGGATTGAGGATTGAGGATGGAGGACTGAGGATTGAAGATTGAGGATTGAGGATTGAGGTTTGAGGACTGTGGGCTGAGGATTGAGGATTGAGAATTGAGGATTGAGGATTGAGGATTGAAGATTGAGGCTTGGGTATTGAGGATTGAACATTGACGATTGAGGATTGAGGATTGAGGATTGAGGATTGAGGATTGAGTATTGAAGATTGAATATTGATGATTGAAGATTGAGGATTGAGGATTGAGGGTTGTGGATTGAGGACGAGGACCGAGGGCTGAGTATTGATGTTTGAGGTCTGTGGATTGAGGATTGAGGATTGAGAATTGAGGATTGAGGATTGAGGACTGAAGATTGAGGATTGGGTATTGAGGATTGAAGAATGAGGATCGAGGATTGAGGATTGAGGATTGAGGATTGAAGAAAAAGTATTGAGGATTGAAGATTGAGGATTGGGAATTGAGGATTGAGGATTTAGGATTGAAGATTGAGGATGAGGGCTGAGGGTTGAGGATTGAGGTTTGAGGACTGAGGGCTGAGCCTTGAGGATTGAGGATTGAGGATTGAGGATTGAGGATTGAAGTTTGAGGATGAGGGCTGAGGGTTGAGGATTGACGTTTGAGGACTGAGGGCTGAGGATTGAGGATTGAGAATTGAGGATTGAGGATTGAAGATTGAGGATTGAGGATTGAGGATTGAGGATTGAGGATTGACGATTGAGGATTGAAGATTGAGGATTGGGTACTGAGTATTGACAATTGAGGACTGAGGATTGAGGATTGAGTATTGAGGATTGAGGATTGAAGATTGAGGATTGGGGACTGAGTGTTGAGGTTTGAGTGATGAGAATTGATGTTTGTGGATAGAGATTTGAAGATTGCAGATTGAGTATTGAGTATTGAAAACTGTGAATTGAGGATATTCTATTGAGGATTGAGGATTGACAACTGATTGTTGATGACTGAGGGCTGAAGATTGAGGATTCAGGAATGAGGATTCAGAATTGAGGTTCGAGGACTGAGGATTGAGGGTTGAAGATTGAGGATTGAAAACTGACGATTGAGGATTGAGGATTGAGGATGAGGGCTGAGGGTTGAGGATTGAAGTTTGAAGACTGAAGACTGAGGATCGAGGATTGAGAATTGAGGATTGACGATTGAGGATTGAGGATAGAGGATTGAAGATTGAGTATTGAGGATTGACGACTGACGATTGAGGATTGAGGATTGAGGATTGGGGATTGGGGATTGAGGATTGAGGATTGAAGATTGAGGATGAGGGCTGAGGGTTGAGGATTGAGGTTTGAGGACTGAGGGCTGAGCCTTGAGGATTGAGAATTGAGGATTGAGGATTGAGGATTGAGGATTGAGGATTGAGGATTGAGGATTGAGGATTGAGGATTGAAGACTGAGAATTGGGGATTAAAGATTGAGAATTGAGGATTGAGGATTGATGATTGAGGATTGAAGATTGAGGATTGGGGACTGAGTGTTGAGGGTTGAGTGATGAGAATTGATGTTTGTGGATAGAGATTTGAAGATTGCAGGTTGAGTTTTGAGTATTGAAATGTGTGAATTGATGATATTCTATTGAGGATTGAGGATTGACAACTGATTGTTGAGGTCTGATTTCTGAAGATTGAGGATTCAGGATTGAGGATTCAGGATTGAGGTTTGAGGACTGAGGATTGAGGATTGAGGATTGAGGATTGAGGATTGAGGACTGAGGATTGAAGATTGAGGATTGAGGATTGAGGATGAGGGCTGAGGGTTGAGGATCGAGGTTTGAGGTCTGAAGACTGAGGATCGAGGATTGAGAATTGAGGATTGACGATTGAGGATTGAGGATTGAGGATTGAAGATTGAGTATTGAGGATTGAAGACTGACAATTGAGGATTGAGGATTGAGGATTGGGGATTGGGGATTGAGGATTGAGGATTGAAGATTGAGGATGAGGGCTGAGGGTTGGGGATTGAGGTTTGAGGACTGAGGGCTGAGCCTTGAGGATTGAGAATTGAGGATTGAGGATTGAGGATTGAGGATTGAGGATTGAGGATTGAGGATTGAGGATTGAGGATTGAGGATTGAGGATTGAGGATTGAGGATTGAAGATTGACAATTGGGGATTAAAGATTGAGAATTGAGGATTGAGGATTGATGATTGAGGAATGAAGATTGAGGATTGGGGACTGAGTGTTGAGGGTTGAGTGATGAGAATTGATGTTTGTGGATAGAGATTTGAAGATTGCAGGTTGAGTTTTGAGTATTGAAAGGTGTGAATTGATGATATTCTATTGAGGATTGAGGATTGACAACTGATTGTTGAGGTCTGATTTCTGAAGATTGAGGATTCAGGATTGAGGATTCATGATTGAGGTTTGAGGACTGAGGATTGAGGATTGAGGATTGAGGATTGAGGATTGAGGACTGAGGATTGAAGATTGAGGATTGAGGATTGAGGATGAGGGCTGAGGGTTGAGGATCGAGGTTTGAGGTCTGAAGGCTGAGGATCGAGGATTGAGAATTGAGGATTGACGATTGAGGATTGAGGATTGAGGATTGAGGATTGAGGATTGAAGATTGGGGATTGAGGATTGAGGATTGAGGATTGAAGATTGAGGATGAGGGCTGAGGTTTGAGGATTGAGGTTTGAGGACTGAGGGCTGAGCCTTGAGGATTGAGAATTGAGGATTGAGGATTGAGGATTGAGGATTGAGGATTGAGGATTGAGGATTGAGGATTGAGGATTGAGGATTGAGGATTGAAGATTGAGAATTGGGGATTAAAGATTGAGAATTGAGGATTGAGGATTGATGATTGAGGATTGAAGATTGAGGATTGGGGACTGAGTGTTGAGGGTTGAGTGATGAGAATTGATGTTTGTGGATAGAGATTTGAAGATTGCAGGTTGAGTTTTGAGTATTGAAAGGTGTGAATTGATGATATTCTATTGAGGATTGAGGATTGACAACTGATTGTTGAGGTCTGATTTCTGAAGATTGAGGATTCAGGATTAAGGATTCAGGATTGAGGTTTGAGGACTGAGGATTGAGGATTGAGGATTGAGGATTGAGGATTGAGGACTGAGGATTGAAGATTGAGTATCGAGAATTGAATATTGAGGATTGAGGATTGAGGATTGAGGATTGAGGATTGAAGTTTGAGGACGAGGGCTGAGGGTTGAGGATTGAGGTTTGAGGACTGAGGGCTGAGGATTGAGGATTGAGAATTGAGAATTGAGGATTGAGGATTGAGGATTGAAGATTGAGGATTCAGTATTGAGGATTGAAGATTGAGGATTGAGGACTGAGGATTGAGGATTGACGATGAGGTCTGAGGGTTGAGGATTGAGGATTGAGGATTGAGGATTGAGGATCAGGGCTGAGGGTTGAGGATTGAGGTTGGAGGACTGAGGGCTGAGGATTGAGGATTGAGAATTGAGGACTGAGGATTGCGGATTGAGGATTGAGGATTGAGGATTGAGGATTGAGGATTGAGGATTGATGATTGAGGATTGAAGATTGAGCATTGTGGACTGAGTGTTCAGGGTTGAGTGATGAGAACTGATGTTTGTGGATAGAGATTTGTTGATTATAGGTTGAGTTTTGAGTATTGAAAGCTGTGAATTGATGATATTCTATTGAGGATTGAGGATTGACAACTGATTGTTGATGTCTGAGGTCTGAAGATTGAGTATTCAGGATTGAGGATTCAGGATTGAGGTTTGAGGACTGAGGATTGAGGATTGAGGATTGAGGACTGAGGATGGAGGATTGAGGATTGATGATTGAGGATTGAAGATTGAGGATTGGGGACTGAGTGTTCAGGGTTGAGTGATGAGAATTGATGTTTGTGGGTAGAGATTTGAAGATTGCAGGTTGAGTTTTGAGTATTGAAAGCTGTGAATTGATGATATTCTATTGAGGATTGAGGATTGACAACTGATTGTTGATATCTGAGGTCTGAAGATTGAGGATTCAGGATTGAGGATTCAGGATTGAGGTTTGAGGACTGAGGATTGAGGATTGAGGATTGAGGATTGAGGATGGAGGACTGAGGATTGAAGATTGAGGATTGAGGATTGAGGTTTGAGGACTGAGGGCTGAGGATTGAGGATTGAGAATTGAGGATTGAGGATTGAGGATTGAAGATTGAGGCTTGGGTATTGAGGATTGAACATTGACGATTGAGGATTGAGGATTGAGGATTGAGGATTGAGGATTGAGGATTGAAGATTGAATATTGATGATTGAAGATTGAGGATTGAGGATTGAGGGTTGTGGATTGAGGACGAGGACCGAGGGCTGAGTATTGATGTTTGAGGTCTGTGGATTGAGGATTGAGGATTGAGAATTGAGGATTGAGGATTGAGGACTGAAGATTGAGGATTGGGTATTGAGGATTGAAGAATGAGGATCGAGGATTGAGGATTGAGGATTGAGGATTGAAGAAAAAGTATTGAGGATTGAAGATTGAGGATTGGGAATTGAGGATTGAGGATTTAGGATTGAAGATTGAGGATGAGGGCTGAGGGTTGAGGATTGAGGTTTGAGGACTGAGGGCTGAGCCTTGAGGATTGAGGATTGAGGATTGAGGATTGAGGATTGAAGTTTGAGGATGAGGGCTGAGGGTTGAGGATTGACGTTTGAGGACTGAGGGCTGAGGATTGAGGATTGAGAATTGAGGATTGAGGATTGAAGATTGAGGATTGAGGATTGAGGATTGAGGATTGAGGATTGACGATTGAGGATTGAAGATTGAGGATTGGGTACTGAGTATTGACAATTGAGGATTGAGGATTGAGGATTGAGTATTGAGGATTGAGGATTGAAGATTGAGGATTGGGGACTGAGTGTTGAGGTTTGAGTGATGAGAATTGATGTTTGTGGATAGAGATTTGAAGATTGCAGATTGAGTATTGAGTATTGAAAACTGTGAATTGAGGATATTCTATTGAGGATTGAGGATTGACAACTGATTGTTGATGACTGAGGGCTGAAGATTGAGGATTCAGGAATGAGGATTCAGAATTGAGGTTCGAGGACTGAGGATTGAGGGTTGAAGATTGAGGATTGAAAACTGACGATTGAGGATTGAGGATTGAGGGTTGAGAATTGAGGATTGTGGATTGAAGATTGAGTATTGGGGATTAAAGATTGAGAATTGAGGATTGAGGATTGATGATTGAGAATGGAAGATTGACGATTGAGGATTGAGGATTGAGGATTGAGGATTGAGGATTGAGGATTGAAGATTGAGTATCGAGGATTGAAGATTGAGTATTGAGGATTGAGGATTGAGGATTGAGGATTGAAGTTTGAGGACGAGGGCTGAGGGTTGAGGATTGAGGTTTGAGGAATGAGGGCTGAGGATTGAGGATTGAGAGTTGAGGATTGAGGATTGAGGATTGAAGATTGAGGATTCAGTATTGAGGATTGAAGATTGAGGATTGAGGATTGAGGATTGAGGATTGACGATGAGGTCTGATGGTTGAGGATTGAGGATTGAGGATTGAGGATTGAGGATGAGGGCTGAGGGTCGAGGATTGAGGTTTGAGGACTGAGGGCTGAGGATTGAGGATTGAGAATTGAGGACTGAGGATTGAGGATTGAGGATTGAGGATTGAGGATTGAGGATTGAGGATTGAGGATTGAGGATTGAGAATTGAAGATTGAGTATTGGGGATTAAAAATTGAGAATTGAGGATTGAGGATTGATGATTGAGGATTGAAGTTTGAGGATTGGGGACTGAGTGTTCAGGGTTGAGTGATGAGAATTGATGTTTGTGGATAGAGAATTGAAGATTGCAGGTTGAGTGTTGAGTATTGAAAGCTGTGAATTGATGATACTCTATTGAGGATTGAGGATTGACAACTGATTGTTGATGTCTGAGGTCTGAAGATTGAGGATTCAGGATTCAGGATTCAGGATTCAGGATTGAGGTTTGAGGACTGAGGAATGAGGATTGAGGATTGAGTATTGAGGATTGAAGATTGAGGATTGGGGACTGAGGATTGAAGACTGAGGATTGAGGATTGAGTATTGAGGGTTGAGGATTGAGGATTGAAGATTCAGTATTGAGGATTGAAGATTGAGAATTGAGGATTGAGGATTGAGCATTGAGGACTGAGTGTTGAGTGGTGAGTGATGTGAATTGATGATTGTGTATACAGGTTTGAAGATTGCAGATTGAGTATTGAGTATTGAAAACTGTGAATTGAGGATATTCTATTGAGGATTGAGGGTTGACAACTGATTGTTGATGACTGAGGGCTGAAGATTGAGGATTCAGGAATGCGGATTCAGAATTGAGGTTCGAGGACTGAGGATTGAGGATTGAAGACTGAGTATTGAGGATTGAAGATTGAGGATTGAGGATTGAGGATTGAGGATTGAGGATTGAGGATTGACGATTGAGGCTTGAGGATTGAGGATTGAGGATTGAAGATTGGGTATTGAGGATTGAAGATTGAGGTTCGAGGAATGAGGATTGAGGATTGAGGATTCAAGTTTGAGGATGAGGGCTGAGGGTTGAGGATTGCGGTTTGAGTACTGAGGGCTGAGGATTGAGGATTGGGAATTGAGGATTGAGGATTGAGGATTGAAGATTGAGGATTGTGTATTGAGGGTTGAAGATTGAGGATTGAGGATTGAGGATTGAGGATTGACGATGAGGTCTGAGGGTTGAGGATTGAGGTTTGATGACTGAGGACTGAGGATTGAGGATTGACAATTGAGGATTGAGGATTGAGGATTGAAGATTGAGGATTGGGTATTGAGGATTGAGGAATGAGGATTGAGGAGTGAGGATTGAGCATTGAGGAATGAAGATTGAGGATGAGGGCTGAGGGTTGAGGATTGAGGTTTGAGGACTGAGGGCTGAGCCTTGAGGATTGAGGATTGAGGATTGAGGATTGAGGATTGAAGTTTGAGGATGAGGGCTGAGGGTTGAGGATTGACGTTTGAGGACTGAGGGCTGAGGATTGAGGATTGAGAATTGAGGATTGAGGATTGAAGATTGAGGATTGAGGATTGAGGATTGAGGATTGAGGATTGACGATTGAGGATTGAAGATTGAGGATTGGGTACTGAGTATTGACAGTTGAGGATTGAGGATTGAGGATTGAGTATTGAGGATTGTGGATTGAAGATTGAGGATTGGGGACTGAGTGTTGAGGTTTGAGTGATGAGAATTGATGTTTGTGGATAGAGATTTGAAGATTGCAGATTGAGTATTGAGTATTGAAAACTGTGAATTGAGGATATTCTATTGAGGATTGAGGATTGACAACTGATTGTTGATGACTGAGGGCTGAAGATTGAGGATTCAGGAATGAGGATTCAGAATTGAGGTTCGAGGACTGAGGATTGAGGGTTGAAGATTGAGGATTGAAAACTGACGATTGAGGATTGAGGATTGAGAGTTGAGAATTGAGGATTGTGGATTGAAGATTGAGTATTGGGGATTAAAGATTGAGAATTGAGGATTGAGGATTGATGATTGAGGATGGAAGATTGACGATTGAAGATTGAGGATTGAGGATTGAGGATTGAGGATTGAGGATTGAGGATTGAAGATTGAGTATCGAGGATTGAAGATTGAGGATTGAGGATTGAGGATTGAGGATTGAGGATTGAAGTTTGAGGACGAGGGCTGAGGGTTGAGGATTGAGGTTTGAGGACTGAGGGCTGAGGATTGAGGATTGAGAGTTGAGGATTGAGGATTGAGGATTGAAGATTGAGGATTCAGTATTGAGGATTGAAGATTGAGGATTGAGGATTGAGGATTGAGGATTGAGGATTGACGATGAGGTCTGATGGTTGAGGATTGAGGATTGAGGATTGAGGATTGAGGATGAGGGCTGAGGGTTGAGGATTGAGGTTTGAGGACTGAGGGCTGAGGATTGAGGATTGAGAATTGAGGACTGAGGATTGAGGATTGAGGATTGAGGATTGAGGATTGAGGATTGAGGATTGAGGATTGAGAATTGAAGATTGAGTATTGGGGATTAAAAATTGAGAATTGAGGATTGAGGATTGATGATTGAGGATTGAAGTTTGAGGATTGGGGACTGAGTGTTCAGGGTTGAGTGATGAGAATTGATGTTTGTGGATAGAGATTTGAAGATTGCAGGTTGAGTTTTGAGTATTGAAAGCTGTGAATTGATGATACTCTATTGAGGATTGAGGATTGACAACTGATTGTTGATGTCTGAGGTCTGAAGATTGAGGATTCAGGATTGAGGATTCAGGATTGAGGTTTGAGGACTGAGGATTGAGGATTGAGGATTGAGGATTGAGGATGGAGGACTGAGGATTGAAAATTGAGGATTGAGGATTGAGGATGAGGGCTGAGGGTTGAGGATTGAAGTTTGAGGACTGAAGACTGAGGATCGAGGATTGAGAATTGAGGATTGACGATTGAGGATTGAGGATAGAGGATTGAAGGTTGAGTATTGAGGATTGAAGACTGACGATTGAGGATTGAGGATTGAGGATTGGGGATTGGGGATTGAGGATTGAGGATTGAAGATTGAGGATGAGGGCTGAGGGTTGAGGATTGAGGTTTGAGGACTGAGGGCTGAGCCTTGAGGATTGAGAATTGAGGATTGAGGATTGAGGATTGAGGATTGAGGATTGAGGATTGAGGATTGAGGATTGAGGATTGAGGATTGAGGATTGAGGATTGAAGATTGAGAATTGGGGATTAAAGATTGAGAATTGAGGATTGAGGATTGATGATTGAGGATGGAAGATTGAGGATTGGGGACTGAGTGTTGAGGGTTGAGTGATGAGAATTGATGTTTGTGGATAGAGATTTGAAGATTGCAGGTTGAGTTTTGAGTATTGAAAGGTGTGAATTGATGATATTCTATTGAGGATTGAGGATTGACAACAGATTGTTGAGGTCTGATTTCTGAAGATTGAGGATTCAGGATTAAGGATTCAGGATTGAGGTTTGAGGACTGAGGATTGAGGATTGAGGATTGAGGATTGAGGATTGAGGACTGAGGATTGAAGATTGAGTATCGAGGATTGAATATTGAGGATTGAGGATTGAGGATTGAGGATTGAGGATTGAAGTTTGAGGACGAGGGCTGAGGGTTGAGGATTGAGGTTTGAGGACTGAGGGCTGAGGATTGAGGATTGAGAATTGAGGATTGAGGATTGAGGATTGAAGATTGAGGATTCAGTATTGAGGATTGAAGATTGAGGATTGAGGATTGAGGATTGAGGATTGACGATGAGGTCTGAGGGTTGAGGATTGAGGATTGAGGATTGAGGATTGAGGATTGAGGATTGAGGATTGACGATTGAGGATTGAAGATTGAGGATTGGGTACTGAGTATTGACAGTTGAGGATTGAGGATTGAGGATTGAGTATTGAGGATTGTGGATTGAAGATTGAGGATTGGGGACTGAGTGTTGAGGTTTGAGTGATGAGAATTGATGTTTGTGGATAGAGATTTGAAGATTGCAGATTGAGTATTGAGTATTGAAAACTGTGAATTGAGGATATTCTATTGAGGATTGAGGATTGACAACTGATTGTTGATGACTGAGGGCTGAAGATTGAGGATTCAGGAATGAGGATTCAGAATTGAGGTTCGAGGACTGAGGATTGAGGGTTGAAGATTGAGGATTGAAAACTGACGATTGAGGATTGAGGATTGAGAGTTGAGAATTGAGGATTGTGGATTGAAGATTGAGTATTGGGGATTAAAGATTGAGAATTGAGGATTGAGGATTGATGATTGAGGATGGAAGATTGACGATTGAAGATTGAGGATTGAGGATTGAGGATTGAGGATTGAGGATTGAGGATTGAAGATTGAGTATCGAGGATTGAAGATTGAGGATTGAGGATTGAGGATTGAGGATTGAGGATTGAAGTTTGAGGACGAGGGCTGAGGGTTGAGGATTGAGGTTTGAGGACTGAGGGCTGAGGATTGAGGATTGAGAGTTGAGGATTGAGGATTGAGGATTGAAGATTGAGGATTCAGTATTGAGGATTGAAGATTGAGGATTGAGGATTGAGGATTGAGGATTGAGGATTGACGATGAGGTCTGATGGTTGAGGATTGAGGATTGAGGATTGAGGATTGAGGATGAGGGCTGAGGGTTGAGGATTGAGGTTTGAGGACTGAGGGCTGAGGATTGAGGATTGAGAATTGAGGACTGAGGATTGAGGATTGAGGATTGAGGATTGAGGATTGAGGATTGAGGATTGAGGATTGAGAATTGAAGATTGAGTATTGGGGATTAAAAATTGAGAATTGAGGATTGAGGATTGATGATTGAGGATTGAAGTTTGAGGATTGGGGACTGAGTGTTCAGGGTTGAGTGATGAGAATTGATGTTTGTGGATAGAGATTTGAAGATTGCAGGTTGAGTTTTGAGTATTGAAAGCTGTGAATTGATGATACTCTATTGAGGATTGAGGATTGACAACTGATTGTTGATGTCTGAGGTCTGAAGATTGAGGATTCAGGATTGAGGATTCAGGATTGAGGTTTGAGGACTGAGGATTGAGGATTGAGGATTGAGGATTGAGGATGGAGGACTGAGGATTGAAAATTGAGGATTGAGGATTGAGGATGAGGGCTGAGGGTTGAGGATTGAAGTTTGAGGACTGAAGACTGAGGATCGAGGATTGAGAATTGAGGATTGACGATTGAGGATTGAGGATAGAGGATTGAAGGTTGAGTATTGAGGATTGAAGACTGACGATTGAGGATTGAGGATTGAGGATTGGGGATTGGGGATTGAGGATTGAGGATTGAAGATTGAGGATGAGGGCTGAGGGTTGAGGATTGAGGTTTGAGGACTGAGGGCTGAGCCTTGAGGATTGAGAATTGAGGATTGAGGATTGAGGATTGAGGATTGAGGATTGAGGATTGAGGATTGAGGATTGAGGATTGAGGATTGAGGATTGAGGATTGAAGATTGAGAATTGGGGATTAAAGATTGAGAATTGAGGATTGAGGATTGATGATTGAGGATTGAAGATTGAGGATTGGGGACTGAGTGTTGAGGGTTGAGTGATGAGAATTGATGTTTGTGGATAGAGATTTGAAGATTGCAGGTTGAGTTTTGAGTATTGAAAGGTGTGAATTGATGATATTCTATTGAGGATTGAGGATTGACAACAGATTGTTGAGGTCTGATTTCTGAAGATTGAGGATTCAGGATTAAGGATTCAGGATTGAGGTTTGAGGACTGAGGATTGAGGATTGAGGATTGAGGATTGAGGATTGAGGACTGAGGATTGAAGATTGAGTATCGAGGATTGAATATTGAGGATTGAGGATTGAGGATTGAGGATTGAGGATTGAAGTTTGAGGACGAGGGCTGAGGGTTGAGGATTGAGGTTTGAGGACTGAGGGCTGAGGATTGAGGATTGAGAATTGAGGATTGAGGATTGAGGATTGAAGATTGAGGATTCAGTATTGAGGATTGAAGATTGAGGATTGAGGATTGAGGATTGAGGATTGACGATGAGGTCTGAGGGTTGAGGATTGAGGATTGAGGATTGAGGATTGAGGATTGAGGATTGAGGATTGACGATTGAGGATTGAAGATTGAGGATTGGGTACTGAGTATTGACAGTTGAGGATTGAGGATTGAGGATTGAGTATTGAGGATTGTGGATTGAAGATTGAGGATTGGGGACTGAGTGTTGAGGTTTGAGTGATGAGAATTGATGTTTGTGGATAGAGATTTGAAGATTGCAGATTGAGTATTGAGTATTGAAAACTGTGAATTGAGGATATTCTATTGAGGATTGAGGATTGACAACTGATTGTTGATGACTGAGGGCTGAAGATTGAGGATTCAGGAATGAGGATTCAGAATTGAGGTTCGAGGACTGAGGATTGAGGGTTGAAGATTGAGGATTGAAAACTGACGATTGAGGATTGAGGATTGAGAGTTGAGAATTGAGGATTGTGGATTGAAGATTGAGTATTGGGGATTAAAGATTGAGAATTGAGGATTGAGGATTGATGATTGAGGATGGAAGATTGACGATTGAAGATTGAGGATTGAGGATTGAGGATTGAGGATTGAGGATTGAGGATTGAAGATTGAGTATCGAGGATTGAAGATTGAGGATTGAGGATTGAGGATTGAGGATTGAGGATTGAAGTTTGAGGACGAGGGCTGAGGGTTGAGGATTGAGGTTTGAGGACTGAGGGCTGAGGATTGAGGATTGAGAGTTGAGGATTGAGGATTGAGGATTGAAGATTGAGGATTCAGTATTGAGGATTGAAGATTGAGGATTGAGGATTGAGGATTGAGGATTGAGGATTGACGATGAGGTCTGATGGTTGAGGATTGAGGATTGAGGATTGAGGATTGAGGATGAGGGCTGAGGGTTGAGGATTGAGGTTTGAGGACTGAGGGCTGAGGATTGAGGATTGAGAATTGAGGACTGAGGATTGAGGATTGAGGATTGAGGATTGAGGATTGAGGATTGAGGATTGAGGATTGAGAATTGAAGATTGAGTATTGGGGATTAAAAATTGAGAATTGAGGATTGAGGATTGATGATTGAGGATTGAAGTTTGAGGATTGGGGACTGAGTGTTCAGGGTTGAGTGATGAGAATTGATGTTTGTGGATAGAGATTTGAAGATTGCAGGTTGAGTTTTGAGTATTGAAAGCTGTGAATTGATGATACTCTATTGAGGATTGAGGATTGACAACTGATTGTTGATGTCTGAGGTCTGAAGATTGAGGATTCAGGATTGAGGATTCAGGATTGAGGTTTGAGGACTGAGGATTGAGGATTGAGGATTGAGGATTGAGGATGGAGGACTGAGGATTGAAAATTGAGGATTGAGGATTGAGGATGAGGGCTGAGGGTTGAGGATTGAAGTTTGAGGACTGAAGACTGAGGATCGAGGATTGAGAATTGAGGATTGACGATTGAGGATTGAGGATAGAGGATTGAAGGTTGAGTATTGAGGATTGAAGACTGACGATTGAGGATTGAGGATTGAGGATTGGGGATTGGGGATTGAGGATTGAGGA
Source organism: Calliopsis andreniformis (assembly GCF_051401765.1). Taxonomy (NCBI): domain Eukaryota; kingdom Metazoa; phylum Arthropoda; class Insecta; order Hymenoptera; family Andrenidae; genus Calliopsis; species Calliopsis andreniformis. Next base: position 445,326 of record NW_027480664.1, read on the forward strand.
TTGAAGATTGAGGATGAGGGCTGAGGGTTGAGGATTGAGGTTTGAGGACTGAGGGCTGAGCCTTGAGGATTGAGAATTGAGGATTGAGGATTGAGGATTGAGGATTGAGGATTGAGGATTGAGGATTGAGGATTGAGGATTGAGGATTGAGGATTGAGGATTGAAGATTGAGAATTGGGGATTAAAGATTGAGAATTGAGGATTGAGGATTGATGATTGAGGATTGAAGATTGAGGATTGGGGACTGAGTGTTGAGGGTTGAGTGATGAGAATTGATGTTTGTGGATAGAGATTTGAAGATTGCAGGTTGAGTTTTGAGTATTGAAAGGTGTGAATTGATGATATTCTATTGAGGATTGAGGATTGACAACAGATTGTTGAGGTCTGATTTCTGAAGATTGAGGATTCAGGATTAAGGATTCAGGATTGAGGTTTGAGGACTGAGGATTGAGGATTGAGGATTGAGGATTGAGGATTGAGGACTGAGGATTGAAGATTGAGTATCGAGGATTGAATATTGAGGATTGAGGATTGAGGATTGAGGATTGAGGATTGAAGTTTGAGGACGAGGGCTGAGGGTTGAGGATTGAGGTTTGAGGACTGAGGGCTGAGGATTGAGGATTGAGAATTGAGGATTGAGGATTGAGGATTGAAGATTGAGGATTCAGTATTGAGGATTGAAGATTGAGGATTGAGGATTGAGGATTGAGGATTGACGATGAGGTCTGAGGGTTGAGGATTGAGGATTGAGTATTGAGGATTGAGGATGAGGGCTGAGGGTTGAGGATTGAGGTTGGAGGACTGAGGGCTGAGGATTGAGGATTGAGAATTGAGGACTGAGGATTGCGGATTGAGGATTGAGGATTGAGGATTGAGGATTGAGGATTGATGATTGAGGATTGAAGATTGAGCATTGTGGACTGAGTGTTCAGGGTTGAGTGATGAGAATTGATGTTTGTGGATAGAGATTTGCTGATTATAGGTTGAGCTTTGAGTATTGAAAGCTGTGAATTGATGATATTCTATTGAGGATTGAGGTTGGAGGACTGAGGGCTGAGGATTGAGGATTGAGAATTGAGGACTGAGGATTGCGGATTGAGGATTGAGGATTGAGGATTGAGGATTGAGGATTGATGATTGAGGATTGAAGATTGAGCATTGTGGACTGAGTGTTCAGGGTTGAGTGATGACAATTGATGTTTGTGGGTAGAGATTTGAAGATTGCAGGTTGAGTTTTGAGTATTGAAAGCTGTGAATTGATGATATTCTATTGAGGATTGAGGATTGACAACTGATTGTTGATATCTGAGGTCTGAAGATTGAGGATTCAGTATTGAGGATTCAGGATTGAGGTTTGAGGACTGAGGATTGAGGATTGAGGATTGAGGATTGAGGATGGAGGACTGAGGATTGAAGATTGAGGATTGAGGATTGAGGTTTGAGGACTGAGGGCTGAGGATTGAGGATTGAGAATTGAGGATTGAGGATTGAGGATTGAAGATTGAGGCTTGGGTATTGAGGATTGAACATTGAAGATTGAGGATTGAGGATTGAGGATTGAGGATTGAGGATTGAGGATTGAAGATTGAATATTGATGATTGAAGATTGAGGATTGAGGATTGAGGGTTGTGGATTGAGGACGAGGACTGAGGGCTGAGTATTGATGTTTGAGGTCTGTGGATTGAGGACTGAGGATTGAGAATTGAGGATTGAGGATTGAGGACTGAAGATTGAGGATTGGGTATTGAGGATTGAAGAATGAGGATCGAGGATTGAGGATTGAGGATTGAAGAAAGAGTATTGAGGATTGAAGATTGAGGATTGGGGATTGAGGATTGAGGATTTAGGATTGAAGATTGAGGATGAGGGCTGAGGGTTGAGGATTGAGGTTTGAGGACTGAGGGCTGAGCCTTGAGGATTGAGGATTGAGGATTGAGGATTGAGGATTGAAGTTTGAGGATGAGAGCTGAGGGTTGAGGATTGACGTTTGAGGACTGAGGGCTGAGGACTGAGGATTGAAGATTGAGGATTGAGGATTGAGGTTTGAGGACTGAGGGCTGAGGATTGAGGATTGAGAATTGAGGATTGAGGATTGTGGATTGAAGATTGAGGCTTGGGTATTGAGGATTGAACATTGACGATTGAGGATTGAGGATTGAGGATTGAGGATTGAGGATTGAGGATTGAAGATTGAATATTGATGATTGAAGATTGAGGATTGAGGATTGAGGGTTGTGGATTGAGGACGAGGACTGAGGGCTGAGTATTGATGTTTGAGGTCTGTGGATTGAGGACTGAGGATTGAGAATTGAGGATTGAGGATTGGGGACTGAAGATTGAGGATTGGGTATTGAGGATTGAAGAATGAGGATCGAGGATTGAGGATTGAGGATTGAGGATTGAAGAAAGAGTATTGAGGATTGAAGATTGAGGATTGGGGATTGAGGATTGAGGATTTAGGATTGAAGATTGAGGATGAGGGCTGAGGGTTGAGGATTGAGGTTTGAGGACTGAGGGCTGAGCCTTGAGGATTGAGGATTGAGGATTGAGGATTGAGGATTGAAGTTTGAGGATGAGGGCTGAGGGGTGAGGATTGACGTTTGAGGACTGAGGGCTGAGGATTGATGATTGAGGATGGAAGATTGACGATTGAGGATTGAGGATTGAGGATTGAGGATTGAGGATTGAAGATTGAGTATCGAGGATTGAAGATTGAGGATTGAGGATTGAGGATTGAGGATTGAGGATTGAAGATTGAGAATTGGGGATTAAAGATTGAGAATTGAGGATTGAGGATTGATGATTGAGGATTGAAGATTGAGGATTGGGGACTGAGTGTTGAGGGTTGAGTGATGAGAATTGATGTTTGTGGATAGAGATTTGAAGATTGCAGGTTGAGGTTTGAGTATTGAAAGGTGTGAATTGATGATATTCTATTGAGGATTGAGGATTGACAACTGATTGTTGAGGTCTGATTTCTGAAGATTGAGGATTCAGGATTAAGGATTCAGGATTGAGGTTTGAGGACTGAGGATTGAGGATTGAGGATTGAGGATTGAGGATTGATGACTGAGGATTGAAGATTGAGTATCGAGGATTGAATATTGAGGATTGAGGATTGAGGATTGAGGATTGAGGATTGAAGTTTGAGGACGAGGGCTGAGGGTTGAGGATTGAGGTTTGAGGACTGAGGGCTGAGGATTGAGGATTGAGAATTGAGAATTGAGGATTGAGGATTGAGGATTGAAGATTGAGGATTCAGTATTGAGGATTGAAGATTGAGGATTGAGGATTGAGGATTGAGGATTGACGATGAGGTCTGAGGGTTGAGGATTGAGGATTGAGGATTGAGGATTGAGGATGAGGGCTGAGGGTTGAGGATTGAGGTTGGAGCACTGAGGGCTGAGCATTGAGGATTGAGAATTGAGGACTGAGGATTGCGGATTGAGGATTGAGGATTGAGGATTGAGGATTGATGATTGAGGATTGAAGATTGAGCATTGTGGACTGAGTGTTCAGGGTTGAGTGATGAGAACTGATGTTTGTGGATAGAGATTTGTTGATTATAGTTTGAGTTTTGAGTATTGAAAGCTGTGAATTGATGATATTCTATTGAGGATTGAGGATTGACAACTGATTGTTGATGTCTGAGGTCTGAAGATTGAGTATTCAGGATTGAGGATTCAGGATTGAGGTTTGAGGACTGAGGATTGAGGATTGAGGATTGAGGACTGAGGATGGAGGATTGAGGATTGATGATTGAGGATTGAAGATTGAGGATTGGGGACTGAGTGTTCAGGGTTGAGTGATTAGAATTGATGTTTGTGGGTAGAGATTTGAAGATTGCAGGTTGAGCTTTGAGTATTGAAAGCTGTGAATTGATGATATTCTATTGAGGATTGAGGATTGACAACTGATTGTTGATATCTGAGGTCTGAAGATTGAGGATTCAGGATTGAGGATTCAGGATTGAGGTTTGAGGACTGAGGATTGAGGATTGAGGATTGAGGATTGAGGATGGAGGACTGAGGATTGAAGATTGAGGATTGAGGATTGAGGTTTGAGGACTGAGGGCTGAGGATTGAGGATTGAGAATTGAGGATTGAGGATTGAGGATTGAAGATTGAGGCTTGGGTATTGAGGATTGAACATTGACGATTGAGGATTGAGGATTGAGGATTGAGGATTGAGGATTGAGGATTGAAGATTGAATATTGATGATTGAAGATTGAGGATTGAGGATTGAGGGTTGTGGATTGAGGACGAGGACCGAGGGCTGAGTATTGATGTTTGAGGTCTGTGGATTGAGGATTGAGGATTGAGAATTGAGGATTGAGGATTGAGGACTGAAGATTGAGGATTGGGTATTGAGGATTGAAGAATGAGGATCGAGGATTGAGGATTGAGGATTGAGGATTGAAGAAAAAGTATTGAGGATTGAAGATTGAGGATTGGGAATTGAGGATTGAGGATTTAGGATTGAAGATTGAGGATGAGGGCTGAGGGTTGAGGATTGAGGTTTGAGGACTGAGGGCTGAGCCTTGAGGATTGAGGATTGAGGATTGAGGATTGAGGGTTGAAGTTTGAGGATGAGGGCTGAGGGTTGAGGATTGACGTTTGAGGACTGAGGGCTGAGGATTGAGGATTGAGAATTGAGGATTGAGGATTGAAGATTGAGGATTGAGGATTGAGGATTGAGGATTGAGGATTGACGATTGAGGATTGAAGATTGAGGATTGGGTACTGAGTATTGACAATTGAGGATTGAGGGTTGAGGATTGAGTATTGAGGATTGAGGATTGAAGATTGAGGATTGGGGACTGAGTGTTGAGGTTTGAGTGATGAGAATTGATGTTTGTGGATAGAGATTTGAAGATTGCAGATTGAGTATTGAGTATTGAAAACTGTGAATTGAGGATATTCTATTGAGGATTGAGGATTGACAACTGATTGTTGATGACTGAGGGCTGAAGATTGAGGATTCAGGAATGAGGATTCAGAATTGAGGTTCGAGGACTGAGGATTGAGGGTTGAAGATTGAGGATTGAAAACTGACGATTGAGGATTGAGGATTGAGGATGAGGGCTGAGGGTTGAGGATTGAAGTTTGAAGACTGAAGACTGAGGATCGAGGATTGAGAATTGAGGATTGACGATTGAGGATTGAGGATAGAGGATTGAAGATTGAGTATTGAGGATTGAAGACTGACGATTGAGGATTGAGGATTGAGGATTGGGGATTGGGGATTGAGGATTGAGGATTGAAGATTGAGGATGAGGGCTGAGGGTTGAGGATTGAGGTTTGAGGACTGAGGGCTGAGCCTTGAGGATTGAGAATTGAGGATTGAGGATTGAGGATTGAGGATTGAGGATTGAGGATTGAGGATTGAGGATTGAGGATTGAGGATTGAAGATTGAGAATTGGGGATTAAAGATTGAGAATTGAGGATTGAGGATTGATGATTGAGGATTGAAGATTGAGGATTGGGGACTGAGTGTTGAGGGTTGAGTGATGAGAATTGATGTTTGTGGATAGAGATTTGAAGATTGCAGGTTGAGTTTTGAGTATTGAAATGTGTGAATTGATGATATTCTATTGAGGATTGAGGATTGACAACTGATTGTTGAGGTCTGATTTCTGAAGATTGAGGATTCAGGATTGAGGATTCAGGATTGAGGTTTGAGGACTGAGGATTGAGGATTGAGGATTGAGGATTGAGGATTGAGGACTGAGGATTGAAGATTGAGGATTGAGGATTGAGGATGAGGGCTGAGGGTTGAGGATCGAGGTTTGAGGTCTGAAGACTGAGGATCGAGGATTGAGAATTGAGGATTGACGATTGAGGATTGAGGATTGAGGATTGAAGATTGAGTATTGAGGATTGAAGACTGACAATTGAGGATTGAGGATTGAGGATTGGGGATTGGGGATTGAGGATTGAGGATTGAAGATTGAGGATGAGGGCTGAGGGTTGAGGATTGAGGTTTGAGGACTGAGGGCTGAGCCTTGAGGATTGAGAATTGAGGATTGAGGATTGAGGATTGAGGATTGAGGATTGAGGATTGAGGATTGAGGATTGAGGATTGAGGATTGAGGATTGAGGATTGAGGATTGAAGATTGACAATTGGGGATTAAAGATTGAGAATTGAGGATTGAGGATTGATGATTGAGGAATGAAGATTGAGGATTGGGGACTGAGTGTTGAGGGTTGAGTGATGAGAATTGATGTTTGTGGATAGAGATTTGAAGATTGCAGGTTGAGTTTTGAGTATTGAAAGGTGTGAATTGATGACATTCTATTGAGGATTGAGGATTGACAACTGATTGTTGAGGTCTGATTTCTGAAGATTGAGGATTCAGGATTGAGGATTCATGATTGAGGTTTGAGGACTGAGGATTGAGGATTGAGGATTGAGGATTGAGGATTGAGGACTGAGGATTGAAGATTGAGGATTGAGGATTGAGGATGAGGGCTGAGGGTTGAGGATCGAGGTTTGAGGTCTGAAGGCTGAGGATCGAGGATTGAGAATTGAGGATTGACGATTGAGGATTGAGGATTGAGGATTGAAGATTGAGAATTGGGGATTAAAGATTGAGAATTGAGGATTGAGGATTGATGATTGAGGATTGAAGATTGAGGATTGGGGACTGAGTGTTGAGGGTTGAGTGATGAGAATTGATGTTTGTGGATAGAGATTTGAAGATTGCAGGTTGAGTTTTGAGTATTGAAAGGTGTGAATTGATGATATTCTATTTAGGATTGAGGATTGACAACTGATTGTTGAGGTCTGATTTCTGAAGATTGAGGATTCAGAATTAAGGATTCAGGATTGAGGTTTGAGGACTGAGGATTGAGGATTGAGGATTGAGGATTGAGGATTGAGGACTGAGAATTGAAGATTGAGTATCGAGAATTGAATATTGAGGATTGAGGATTGAGGATTGAGGATGAGGGCTGAGGGTTGAGGATTGAAGTTTGAAGACTGAAGACTGAGGATCGAGGATTGAGAATTGAGGATTGACGATTGAGGATTGAGGATAGAGGATTGAAGATTGAGTATTGAGGATTGAAGACTGACGATTGAGGATTGAGGATTGAGGATTGGGGATTGGGGATTGAGGATTGAGGATTGAAGATTGAGGATGAGGGCTGAGGGTTGAGGATTGAGGTTTGAGGACTGAGGGCTGAGCCTTGAGGATTGAGAATTGAGGATTGAGGATTGAGGATTGAGGATTGAGGATTGAGGATTGAGGATTGAGGATTGAGGATTGAGGATTGAAGATTGAGAATTGGGGATTAAAGATTGAGAATTGAGGATTGAGGATTGATGATTGAGGATTGAAGATTGAGGATTGGGGACTGAGTGTTGAGGGTTGAGTGATGAGAATTGATGTTTGTGGATAGAGATTTGAAGATTGCAGGTTGAGTTTTGAGTATTGAAATGTGTGAATTGATGATATTCTATTGAGGATTGAGGATTGACAACTGATTGTTGAGGTCTGATTTCTGAAGATTGAGGATTCAGGATTGAGGATTCAGGATTGAGGTTTGAGGACTGAGGATTGAGGATTGAGGATTGAGGATTGAGGATTGAGGACTGAGGATTGAAGATTGAGGATTGAGGATTGAGGATGAGGGCTGAGGTTTGAGGATCGAGGTTTGAGGTCTGAAGACTGAGGATCGAGGATTGAGAATTGAGGATTGACGATTGAGGATTGAGGATTGAGGATTGAAGATTGAGTATTGAGGATTGAAGACTGACAATTGAGGATTGAGGATTGAGGATTGGGGATTGGGGATTGAGGATTGAGGATTGAAGATTGAGGATGAGGGCTGAGGGTTGAGGATTGAGGTTTGAGGACTGAGGGCTGAGCCTTGAGGATTGAGAATTGAGGATTGAGGATTGAGGATTGAGGATTGAGGATTGAGGATTGAGGATTGAGGATTGAGGATTGAGGATTGAGGATTGAGGATTGAGGATTGAAGATTGACAATTGGGGATTAAAGATTGAGAATTGAGGATTGAGGATTGATGATTGAGGAATGAAGATTGAGGATTGGGGACTGAGTGTTGAGGGTTGAGTGATGAGAATTGATGTTTGTGGATAGAGATTTGAAGATTGCAGGTTGAGTTTTGAGTATTGAAAGGTGTGAATTGATGACATTCTATTGAGGATTGAGGATTGACAACTGATTGTTGAGGTCTGATTTCTGAAGATTGAGGATTCAGGATTGAGGATTCATGATTGAGGTTTGAGGACTGAGGATTGAGGATTGAGGATTGAGGATTGAGGATTGAGGACTGAGGATTGAAGATTGAGGATTGAGGATTGAGGATGAGGGCTGAGGGTTGAGGATCGAGGTTTGAGGTCTGAAGGCTGAGGATCGAGGATTGAGAATTGAGGATTGACGATTGAGGATTGAGGATTGAGGATTGAAGATTGAGAATTGGGGATTAAAGATTGAGAATTGAGGATTGAGGATTGATGATTGAGGATTGAAGATTGAGGATTGGGGACTGAGTGTTGAGGGTTGAGTGATGAGAATTGATGTTTGTGGATAGAGATTTGAAGATTGCAGGTTGAGTTTTGAGTATTGAAAGGTGTGAATTGATGATATTCTATTTAGGATTGAGGATTGACAACTGATTGTTGAGGTCTGATTTCTGAAGATTGAGGATTCAGGATTAAGGATTCAGGATTGAGGTTTGAGGACTGAGGATTGAGGATTGAGGATTGAGGATTGAGGATTGAGGACTGAGGATTGAAGATTGAGTATCGAGAATTGAATATTGAGGATTGAGGATTGAGGATTGAGGATTGAGGATTGAAGTTTGAGGACGAGGGCTGAGGGTTGAGGATTGAGGTTTGAGGACTGAGGGCTGAGGATTGAGGATTGAGAATTGAGAATTGAGGATTGAGGATTGAGGATTGAAGATTGAGGATTCAGTATTGAGGATTGAAGATTGAGGATTGAGGATTGAGGATTGAGGATTGACGATGAGGTCTGAGGGTTGAGGATTGAGGATTGAGGATTGAGGATTGAGGATGAGGGCTGAGGGTTGAGGATTGAGGTTGGAGGACTGAGGGCTGAGGATTGAGGATTGAGAATTGAGGACTGAGGATTGCGGATTGAGGATTGAGGATTGAGGATTGAGGATTGAGGATTGAGGATTGATGATTGAGGATTGAAGATTGAGCATTGTGGACTGAGTGTTCAGGGTTGAGTGATGAGAACTGATGTTTGTGGATAGAGATTTGTTGATTATAGGTTGAGTTTTGAGTATTGAAAGCTGTGAAATGATGATATTCTATTGAGGATTGAGGATTGACAACTGATTGTTGATGTCTGAGGTCTGAAGATTGAGTATTCAGGATTGAGGATTCAGGATTGAGGTTTGAGGACTGAGGATTGAGGATTGAGGATTGAGGACTGAGGATGGAGGATTGAGGATTGATGATTGAGGATTGAAGATTGAGGATTGGGGACTGAGTGTTCAGGGTTGAGTGATGAGAATTGATGTTTGTGGGTAGAGATTTGAAGATTGCAGGTTGAGTTTTGAGTATTGAAAGCTGTGAACTGATGATATTCTATTGAGGATTGAGGATTGACAACTGATTGTTGATATCTGAGGTCTGAAGATTGAGGATTCAGGATTGAGGATTCAGGATTGAGGTTTGAGGACTGAGGATTGAGGATTGAGGATTGAGGATTGAGGATGGAGGACTGAGGATTGAAGATTGAGGATTGAGGATTGAGGTTTGAGGACTGAGGGCTGAGGATTGAGGATTGAGAATTGAGGATTGAGGATTGAGGATTGAAGATTGAGGCTTGGGTATTGATGATTGAACATTGACGATTGAGGATTGAGGATTGAGGATTGAGGATTGAGGATTGAGGATTGAGTATTGAAGATTGAATATTGATGATTGAAGATTGAGGATTGAGGATTGAGGGTTGTGGATTGAGGACGAGGACCGAGGGCTGAGTATTGATGTTTGAGGTCTGTGGATTGAGGATTGAGGATTGAGGATTGAGAATTGAGGATTGAGGATTGAGGACTGAAGATTGAGGATTGGGTATTGAGGATTGAAGAATGAGGATCGAGGATTGAGGATTGAGGATTGAGGATTGAAGAAAAAGTATTGAGGATTGAAGATTGAGGATTGGGAATTGAGGATTGAGGATTTAGGATTGAAGATTGAGGATGAGGGCTGAGGGTTGAGGATTGAGGTTTGAGGACTGAGGGCTGAGCCTTGAGGATTGAGGATTGAGGATTGAGGATTGAGGATTGAAGTTTGAGGATGAGGGCTGAGGGTTGAGGATTGACGTTTGAGGACTGAGGGCTGAGGATTGAGGATTGAGAATTGAGGATTGAGGATTGAAGATTGAGGATTGAGGATTGAGGATTGAGGATTGAGGATTGACGATTGAGGATTGAAGATTGAGGATTGGGTACTGAGTATTGACAATTGAGGACTGAGGATTGAGGATTGAGTATTGAGGATTGAGGATTGAAGATTGAGGATTGGGGACTGAGTGTTGAGGTTTGAGTGATGAGAATTGATGTTTGTGGATAGAGATTTGAAGATTGCAGATTGAGTATTGAGTATTGAAAACTGTGAATTGAGGATATTCTATTGAGGATTGAGGATTGACAACTGATTGTTGATGACTGAGGGCTGAAGATTGAGGATTCAGGAATGAGGATTCAGAATTGAGGTTCGAGGACTGAGGATTGAGGGTTGAAGATTGAGGATTGAAAACTGACGATTGAGGATTGAGGATTGAGGATGAGGGCTGAGGGTTGAGGATTGAAGTTTGAAGACTGAAGACTGAGGATCGAGGATTGAGAATTGAGGATTGACGATTGAGGATTGAGGATAGAGGATTGAAGATTGAGTATTGAGGATTGAAGACTGACGATTGAGGATTGAGGATTGAGGATTGGGGATTGGGGATTGAGGATTGAGGATTGAAGATTGAGGATGAGGGCTGAGGGTTGAGGATTGAGGTTTGAGGACTGAGGGCTGAGCCTTGAGGATTGAGAATTGAGGATTGAGGATTGAGGATTGAGGATTGGGGATTGAGGATTGAGGATTGAGGATTGAGGATTGAAGATTGAGAATTGGGGATTAAAGATTGAGAATTGAGGATTGAGGATTGATGATTGAGGATTGAAGATTGAGGATTGGGGACTGAGTGTTGAGGGTTGAGTGATGAGAATTGATGTTTGTGGATAGAGATTTGAAGATTGCAGGTTGAGTTTTGAGTATTGAAATGTGTGAATTGATGATATTCTATTGAGGATTGAGGATTGACAACTGATTGTTGAGGTCTGATTTCTGAAGATTGAGGATTCAGGATTGAGGATTCAGGATTGAGGTTTGAGGACTGAGGATTGAGGATTGAGGATTGAGGATTGAGGATTGAGGACTGAGGATTGAAGATTGAGGATTGAGGATTGAGGATGAGGGCTGAGGGTTGAGGATCGAGGTTTGAGGTCTGAAGACTGAGGATCGAGGATTGAGAATTGAGGATTGACGATTGAGGATTGAGGATTGAGGATTGAAGATTGAGTATTGAGGATTGAAGACTGACAATTGAGGATTGAGGATTGAGGATTGGGGATTGGGGATTGAGGATTGAGGATTGAAGATTGAGGATGAGGGCTGAGGGTTGGGGATTGAGGTTTGAGGACTGAGGGCTGAGCCTTGAGGATTGAGAATTGAGGATTGAGGATTGAGGATTGAGGATTGAGGATTGAGGATTGAGGATTGAGGATTGAGGATTGAGGATTGAGGATTGAGGATTGAGGATTGAAGATTGACAATTGGGGATTAAAGATTGAGAATTGAGGATTGAGGATTGATGATTGAGGAATGAAGATTGAGGATTGGGGACTGAGTGTTGAGGGTTGAGTGATGAGAATTGATGTTTGTGGGTAGAGATTTGAAGATTGCAGGTTGAGTTTTGAGTATTGAAATGTGTGAATTGATGATATTCTATTGAGGATTGAGGATTGACAACTGATTGTTGAGGTCTGATTTCTGAAGATTGAGGATTCAGGATTGAGGATTCAGGATTGAGGTTTGAGGACTGAGGATTGAGGATTGAGGATTGAGGATTGAGGATTGAGGACTGAGGATTGAAGATTGAGGATTGAGGATTGAGGATGAGGGCTGAGGGTTGAGGATCGAGGTTTGAGGTCTGAAGACTGAGGATCGAGGATTGAGAATTGAGGATTGACGATTGAGGATTGAGGATTGAGGATTGAAGATTGAGTATTGAGGATTGAAGACTGACAATTGAGGATTGAGGATTGAGGATTGGGGATTGGGGATTGAGGATTGAGGATTGAAGATTGAGGATGAGGGCTGAGGGTTGAGGATTGAGGTTTGAGGACTGAGGGCTGAGCCTTGAGGATTGAGAATTGAGGATTGAGGATTGAGGATTGAGGATTGAGGATTGAGGATTGAGGATTGAGGATTGAGGATTGAGGATTGAGGATTGAGGATTGAGGATTGAAGATTGACAATTGGGGATTAAAGATTGAGAATTGAGGATTGAGGATTGATGATTGAGGAATGAAGATTGAGGATTGGGGACTGAGTGTTGAGGGTTGAGTGATGAGAATTGATGTTTGTGGATAGAGATTTGAAGATTGCAGGTTGAGTTTTGAGTATTGAAAGGTGTGAATTGATGACATTCTATTGAGGATTGAGGATTGACAACTGATTGTTGAGGTCTGATTTCTGAAGATTGAGGATTCAGGATTGAGGATTCATGATTGAGGTTTGAGGACTGAGGATTGAGGATTGAGGATTGAGGATTGAGGATTGAGGACTGAGGATTGAAGATTGAGGATTGAGGATTGAGGATGAGGGCTGAGGTTTGAGGATCGAGGTTTGAGGTCTGAAGGCTGAGGATCGAGGATTGAGAATTGAGGATTGACGATTGAGGATTGAGGATTGAGGATTGAGGATTGAGGATTGAAGATTGGGGATTGAGGATTGAGGATTGAGGATTGAAGATTGAGGATGAGGGCTGAGGTTTGAGGATTGAGGTTTGAGGACTGAGGGCTGAGCCTTGAGGATTGAGAATTGAGGATTGAGGATTGAGGATTGAGGATTGAGGATTGAGGATTGAGGATTGAGGATTGAGGATTGAGGATTGAGGATTGAAGATTGAGAATTGGGGATTAAAGATTGAGAATTGAGGATTGAGGATTGATGATTGAGGATTGAAGATTGAGGATTGGGGACTGAGTGTTGAGGGTTGAGTGATGAGAATTGATGTTTGTGGATAGAGATTTGAAGATTGCAGGTTGAGTTTTGAGTATTGAAAGGTGTGAATTGATGATATTCTATTTAGGATTGAGGATTGACAACTGATTGTTGAGGTCTGATTTCTGAAGATTGAGGATTCAGGATTAAGGATTCAGGATTGAGGTTTGAGGACTGAGGATTGAGGATTGAGGATTGAGGATTGAGGATTGAGGACTGAGGATTGAAGATTGAGTATCGAGAATTGAATATTGAGGATTGAGGATTGAGGATTGAGGATTGAGGATTGAAGTTTGAGGACGAGGGCTGAGGGTTGAGGATTGAGGTTTGAGGACTGAGGGCTGAGGATTGAGGATTGAGAATTGAGAATTGAGGATTGAGGATTGAGGATTGAAGATTGAGGATTCAGTATTGAGGATTGAAGATTGAGGATTGAGGATTGAGGATTGAGGATTGACGATGAGGTCTGAGGGTTGAGGATTGAGGATTGAGGATTGAGGATTGAGGATGAGGGCTGAGGGTTGAGGATTGAGGTTGGAGGACTGAGGGCTGAGGATTGAGGATTGAGAATTGAGGACTGAGGATTGCGGATTGAGGATTGAGGATTGAGGATTGAGGATTGAGGATTGAGGATTGATGATTGAGGATTGAAGATTGAGCATTGTGGACTGAGTGTTCAGGGTTGAGTGATGAGAACTGATGTTTGTGGATAGAGATTTGTTGATTATAGGTTGAGTTTTGAGTATTGAAAGCTGTGAATTGATGATATTCTATTGAGGATTGAGGATTGACAACTGATTGTTGATGTCTGAGGTCTGAAGATTGAGTATTCAGGATTGAGGATTCAGGATTGAGGTTTGAGGACTGAGGATTGAGGATTGAGGATTGAGGACTGAGGATGGAGGATTGAGGATTGATGATTGAGGATTGAAGATTGAGGATTGGGGACTGAGTGTTCAGGGTTGAGTGATGAGAATTGATGTTTGTGGGTAGAGATTTGAAGATTGCAGGTTGAGTTTTGAGTATTGAAAGCTGTGAATTGATGATATTCTATTGAGGATTGAGGATTGACAACTGATTGTTGATATCTGAGGTCTGAAGATTGAGGATTCAGGATTGAGGATTCAGGATTGAGGTTTGAGGACTGAGGATTGAGGATTGAGGATTGAGGATTGAGGATGGAGGACTGAGGATTGAAGATTGAGGATTGAGGATTGAGGATTGAGGATTGAGGATTGAAGAAAAAGTATTGAGGATTGAAGATTGAGGATTGGGAATTGAGGATTGAGGATTTAGGATTGAAGATTGAGGATGAGGGCTGAGGGTTGAGGATTGAGGTTTGAGGACTGAGGGCTGAGCCTTGAGGATTGAGGATTGAGGATTGAGGATTGAGGATTGAAGTTTGAGGATGAGGGCTGAGGGTTGAGGATTGACGTTTGAGGACTGAGGGCTGAGGATTGAGGATTGAGAATTGAGGATTGAGGATTGAAGATTGAGGATTGAGGATTGAGGATTGAGGATTGAGGATTGACGATTGAGGATTGAAGATTGAGGATTGGGTACTGAGTATTGACAATTGAGGACTGAGGATTGAGGATTGAGTATTGAGGATTGAGGATTGAAGATTGAGGATTGGGGACTGAGTGTTGACGTTTGAGTGATGAGGATTGATGTTTGTGGATAGAGATTTGAAGATTGCAGATTGAGTATTGAGTATTGAAAACTGTGAATTGAGGATATTCTATTGAGGATTGAGGATTGACAACTGATTGTTGATGACTGAGGGCTGAAGATTGAGGATTCAGGAATGAGGATTCAGAATTGAGGTTCGAGGACTGAGGATTGAGGGTTGAAGATTGAGGATTGAAAACTGACGATTGAGGATTGAGGATTGAGGATGAGGGCTGAGGGTTGAGGATTGAAGTTTGAAGACTGAAGACTGAGGATCGAGGATTGAGAATTGAGGATTGACGATTGAGGATTGAGGATAGAGGATTGAAGATTGAGTATTGAGGATTGAAGACTGACGATTGAGGATTGAGGATTGAGGATTGGGGATTGGGGATTGAGGATTGAGGATTGAAGATTGAGGATGAGGGCTGAGGGTTGAGGATTGAGGTTTGAGGACTGAGGGCTGAGCCTTGAGGATTGAGAATTGAGGATTGAGGATTGAGGATTGAGGATTGGGGATTGACGATTGAGGATTGAGGATTGAGGATTGAGGATTGAGGATTGCGGATTGAAGATTGAGTATCGAGGATTGAAGATTGAGGATTGAGGATTGAGGATTGAGGATTGAGGATTGAAGTTTGAGGACGAGGGCTGAGGGTTGAGGATTGAGGTTTGAGGAATGAGGGCTGAGGATTGAGGATTGAGAGTTGAGGATTGAGGATTGAGGATTGAAGATTGAGGATTCAGTATTGAGGATTGAAGATTGAGGATTGAGGATTGAGGATTGAGGATTGACGATGAGGTCTGATGGTTGAGGATTGAGGATTGAGGATTGAGGATTGAGGATGAGGGCTGAGGGTTGAGGATTGAGGTTTGAGGACTGAGGGCTGAGGATTGAGGATTGAGAATTGAGGACTGAGGATTGAGGATTGAGGATTGAGGATTGAGGATTGAGGATTGAGGATTGAGGATTGAGAATTGAAGATTGAGTATTGGGGATTAAAAATTGAGAATTGAGGATTGAGGATTGATGATTGAGGATTGAAGTTTGAGGATTGGGGACTGAGTGTTCAGGGTTGAGTGATGAGAATTGATGTTTGTGGATAGAGAATTGAAGATTGCAGGTTGAGTGTTGAGTATTGAAAGCTGTGAATTGATGATACTCTATTGAGGATTGAGGATTGACAACTGATTGTTGATGTCTGAGGTCTGAAGATTGAGGATTCAGGATTCAGGATTCAGGATTCAGGATTGAGGTTTGAGGACTGAGGAATGAGGATTGAGGATTGAGTATTGAGGATTGAAGATTGAGGATTGGGGACTGAGGATTGAAGACTGAGGATTGAGGATTGAGTATTGAGGGTTGAGGATTGAGGATTGAAGATTCAGTGTTGAGGATTGAAGATTGAGAATTGAGGATTGAGGATTGAGCATTGAGGACTGAGTGTTGAGTGGTGAGTGATGTGAATTGATGATTGTGTATACAGGTTTGAAGATTGCAGATTGAGTATTGAGTATTGAAAACTGTGAATTGAGGATATTCTATTGAGGATTGAGGGTTGACAACTGATTGTTGATGACTGAGGGCTGAAGATTGAGGATTCAGGAATGCGGATTCAGAATTGAGGTTCGAGGACTGAGGATTGAGGATTGAAGACTGAGTATTGAGGATTGAAGATTGAGGATTGAGGATTGAGGATTGAGGATTGAGGATTGAGGATTGACGATTGAGGCTTGAGGATTGAGGATTGAGGATTGAAGATTGGGTATTGAGGATTGAAGATTGAAGTTCGAGGAATGAGGATTGAGGATTGAGGATTCAAGTTTGAGGATGAGGGCTGAGGGTTGAGGATTGCGGTTTGAGTACTGAGGGCTGAGGATTGAGGATTGGGAATTGAGGATTGAGGATTGAGGATTGAAGATTGAGGATTGTGTATTGAGGGTTGAAGATTGAGGATTGAGGATTGAGGATTGAGGATTGACGATGAGGTCTGAGGGTTGAGGATTGAGGTTTGATGACTGAGGACTGAGGATTGAGGATTGACAATTGAGGATTGAGGATTGAGGATTGAAGATTGAGGATTGGGTATTGAGGATTGAGGAATGAGGATTGAGGAGTGAGGATTGAGCATTGCGGAATGAAGATTGAGGATTGAGGATTGAGGATTGAGCATTGAAGATTGAGTATTGAGGATTGAAGATTGAGGATTGAGGATTGAGGATTGAGGATTGAGGATTGAGGATTGAGGATTGAAGCTTGAGGATTGAAGATTGAGGATTGGGTATTGAGGATTGAACATTGAGGATTGAGGATTGAGGATTGAGGATTGAGGATTGAGGATTGAAGATTGAATATTGATGATTGAAGATTGGGGATTGAGCATTGAGGGTTGAGGATTGAGGGCGAGGACTGAGGGCTGAGTATTGATGTTTGAGGTCTGAGGATTGAGGATTGAGGATTGAGGATTGAGGATTGAGGATTGAAGATTGAGCATTGGGTATTGAGGATTGAAGAATGAAGATTGAGGATTGAGGATTGAGGATTGAGGATTGAGGATTGAACAAAGAGTATTGAGGATTGAAGATAGAGGATTAGGGATTGAGGATTGAGGATTGAGGATTGCAGATTGAGGATGAGGGCTGAGGGTTGAGGATTAAGGTTTGAGGACTGAGGGCTGAGGATTGAGGATTGAGAATTGAGGATTGAGGATTGAGGATCGAGGATTGTGAATGAGGGCTCAGGGTTGAGGATTGAGGTTTGAGTATCGAATCCTGAGAATTCAGGATATTCTGTTGAGTATCGAGAATTGAGGATTGATGGTTGAGTATTGAGGATTGAGGATTGTGGATGGAGGATTGAGTATTGAAGATTGAGGATTGATGATTGAGGATTGATGATTGAGGATTGAGGATTGAGGATTGAGGATTGAGGATTGAAGATTGAGTATTCAGGATTGAGGATTGAGGAGTGAGGATTGAGGATTGAGGATTGAGGATTGAGGATTGAGGGTTGAAGATGGAGGATTGAGGATTGAGGATCAGTGCTGAGAGTTGAGGATTGAGGTTTGAGGACTCAGGACTGAGTATTGAGGATTGAGAATTGAGGATTTAGTATTGAGGATTGGGGATTGAGGATTGAGGAATGAAGATTGAGGATTGAGGATTGAGGATTGAGGATTGAAGATTGAGTATTGAGGATTGACGATTGGGGATTGAGGATTGAGTATTGAGGATTGAAGATTGAGGATTGGGGACTGAGTGTTGAGGGTTGAGTGATGAGAATTGATGTTTGTGGATAGAGATTTGAAGGTTGCAGACTGAGTATTGCGTATTGAAAACTCTGAACTGAGGATATTCTATTGAGGATTGAGGATTGACAACTGATTGTTGAGGACTGAGTGCTGAAGATTGAGGGTTCAGGATTGAGGATTCAGGATTGTGGTTTGAGGACTGAGGATTGAGCATTGAGGATTGAGCATTGAGGATTGAGGATTGAGGATTGAGGATTGAAGATTGAGGCTTGGGTATTGATGATTGAACATTGACGATTGAGGATTGAGGATTGAGGATTGAGGATTGAGGATTGAAGATTGAAAATTGATGATTGAAGGTTGAGGATTGAGGATTGATGGTTGTGGATTGAGGATGAGGGCTGAGGGTTGAGGATCGAGGTTTGAGGTCTGAAGGCTGAGGATCGAGGATTGAGAATTGAGGATTGACGATTGAGGATTGAGGATTGAGGATTGAGGATTGAGGATTGAAGATTGGGGATTGAGGATTGAGGATTGAGGAATGAGGAATGAAGACTGAGGATTGGGGACTGAGTGTTGAGGGTTGAGTGATGAGAATTGATGTTTGTGGATAGAGATTTGAAGATTGCAGGTTGAGTTTTGAGTATTGAAAGGTGTGAATTGATGATATTCTATTGAGGATTGAGGATTGACAACTGATTGTTGAGGTCTGATTTCTGAAGATTGAGGATTCAGGATTGAGGATTCATGATTGAGGTTTGAGGACTGAGGATTGAGGATTGAGGATTGAGGATTGAGGATTGAGGACTGAGGATTGAAGATTGAGGATTGAGGATTGAGGATGAGGGCTGAGGGTTGAGGATCGAGGTTTGAGGTCTGAAGGCTGAGGATCGAGGATTGAGAATTGAGGATTGACGATTGAGGATTGAGGATTGAGGATTGAGGATTGAGGATTGAAGATTGGGGATTGAGGATTGAGGATTGAGGATTGAAGATTGAGGATGAGGGCTGAGGGTTGAGGATTGAGGTTTGAGGACTGAGGGCTGAGCCTTGAGGATTGAGAATTGAGGATTGAGGATTGAGGATTGAGGATTGAGGATTGAGGATTGAGGATTGAGGATTGAGGATTGAAGGTTGAGGATTGAGGATTGATGGTTGTGGATTGAGGACGAGGACTGAGGGCTGAGTATTGATGTTTGAGGTCTGTGGATTGAGGATTGAGGATTGAGAATTGAGGATTGATGATTGAGGACTGAAGATTGAGGATTGGGTATTGAGGATTGAAGAATGAGGATTGAGGATTGAGGATTGAGGATTGAGGATTGAGGATTGAGGATTGAGGATTGAGGACTGAGGATTGAAGATTGAGGATTGAGGATTGAGGATTGAGGATTGAGGACTGAGGATTGAAGATTGAGGATTGAGGATTGAGGATGAGGGCTGAGGGTTGAGGATCGAGGTTTGAGGTCTGAAGGCTGAGGATCGAGGATTGAGAATTGAGGATTGACGATTGAGGATTGAGGATTGAGGATTGAGGATTGAGGATTGAAGATTGGGGATTGAGGATTGAGGATTGAGGATTGAAGATTGAGGATGAGGGCTGAGGGTTGAGGATTGAGGTTTGAGGACTGAGGGCTGAGCCTTGAGGATTGAGAATTGAGGATTGAGGATTGAGGATTGAGGATTGAGGATTGAGGATTGAGGATTGAGGATTGAGGATTGAGGATTGAGGATTGAGGATTGAAGATTGAGAATTGGGGATTAAAGATTGAGAATTGAGGATTGAGGATTGATGATTGAGGATTGAAGATTGAGGATTGGGGACTGAGTGTTGAGGGTTGAGTGATGAGAATTGATGTTTGTGGATAGAGATTTGAAGATTGCAGGTTGTGTTTTGAGTATTGAAAGGTGTGAATTGATGATATTCTATTGAGGATTGAGGATTGACAACTGATTGTTGAGGTCTGATTTCTGAAGATTGAGTATTCAGGATTAAGGATTCAGGATTGAGGTTTGAGGACTGAGGATTGAGGATTGAGGATTGAGGATTGAGGATTGAGGACTGAGGATTGAGGATTGAGTATCAAGGATTGAATATTGAGGATTGAGGATTGAGGATTGAGGATTGAGGATTGAAGTTTGAGGACGAGGGCTGAGGGTTGAGGATTGAGGTTTGAGGACTGAGGGCTGAGGATTGAGGATTAAGAATTGAGAATTGAGGATTGAGGATTGAGGATTGAAGATTGAGGATTCAGTATTGAGGATTGAAGATTGAGGATTGAGGATTGAGGATTGAGGATTGACGATGAGGTCTGAGGGTTGAGGATTGAGGATTGAGGATTGAGGATTGAGGATGAGGGCTGAGGGTTGAGGATTGAGGTTGGAGGACTGAGGGCTGAGGATTGAGGATTGAGAATTGAGGACTGAGGATTGCGGATTGAGGATTGAGGATTGAGGATTGAGGATTGAGGATTGATGATTGAGGATTGAAGATTGAGCATTGTGGACTGAGTGTTCAGTGTTGAGTGATGAGAACTGATGTTTGTGGATAGAGATTTGTTGATTATAGGTTGAGTTTTGAGTATTGAAAGCTGTGAATTGATGATATTCTATTGAGGATTGAGGATTGACAACTGATTGTTGATGTCTGAGGTCTGAAGATTGAGTATTCAGGATTGAGGATTCAGGATTGAGGTTTGAGGACTGAGGATTGAGGATTGAGGATTGAGGACTGAGGATGGAGGATTGAGGATTGATGATTGAGGATTGAAGATTGAGGATTGGGGACTGAGTGTTCAGGGTTGAGTGATGAGAATTGATGTTTGTGGGTAGAGATTTGAAGATTGCAGTTTGAGTTTTGAGTATTGAAAGCTGTGAATTGATGATATTCTATTGAGGATTGAGGATTGACAACTGATTGTTGATATCTGAGGTCTGAAGATTGAGGATTCAGGATTGAGGATTCAGGATTGAGGTTTGAGGACTGAGGATTGAGGATTGAGGATTGAGGATTGAGGATGGAGGACTGAGGATTGAAGATTGAGGATTGAGGATTGAGGTTTGAGGACTGAGGGCTGAGGATTGAGGATTGAGAATTGAGGATTGAGGATTGAGGATTGAAGATTGAGGCTTGGGTATTGAGGATTGAACATTGACGATTGAGGATTGAGGATTGAGGATTGAGGATTGAGGATTGAGGATTGAAGATTGAATATTGATGATTGAAGATTGAGGATTGAGGATTGAGGGTTGTGGATTGAGGACGAGGACCGAGGGCTGAGTATTGATGTTTGAGGTCTGTGGATTGAGGATTGAGGATTGAGAATTGAGGATTGAGGATTGAGGACTGAAGATTGAGGATTGGGTATTGAGGATTGAAGAATGAGGATCGAGGATTGAGGATTGAGGATTGAGGATTGAAGAAAAAGTATTGAGGATTGAAGATTGAGGATTGGGAATTGAGGATTGAGGATTTAGGATTGAAGATTGAGGATGAGGGCTGAGGGTTGAGGATTGAGGTTTGAGGACTGAGGGCTGAGCCTTGAGGATTGAGGATTGAGGATTGAGGATTGAGGATTGAAGTTTGAGGATGAGGGCTGAGGGTTGAGGATTGACGTTTGAGGACTGAGGGCTGAGGATTGAGGATTGAGAATTGAGGATTGAGGATTGAAGATTGAGGATTGAGGATTGAGGATTGAGGATTGAGGATTGACGATTGAGGATTGAAGATTGAGGATTGGGTACTGAGTATTGACAATTGAGGATTGAGGATTGAGGATTGAGTATTGAGGATTGAGGATTGAAGATTGAGGATTGGGGACTGAGTGTTGAGGTTTGAGTGATGAGAATTGATGTTTGTGGATAGAGATTTGAAGATTGCAGATTGAGTATTGAGTATTGAAAACTGTGAATTGAGGATATTCTATTGAGGATTGAGGATTGACAACTGATTGTTGATGACTGAGGGCTGAAGATTGAGGATTCAGGAATGAGGATTCAGAATTGAGGTTCGAGGACTGACGATTGAGGGTTGAAGATTGAGGATTGAAAACTGACGATTGAGGATTGAGGATTGAGGGTTGAGAATTGAGGATTGTGGATTGAAGATTGAGTATTGGGGATTAAAGATTGAGAATTGAGGATTGAGGATTGATGATTGAGAATGGAAGATTGACGATTGAGGATTGAGGATTGAGGATTGAGGATTGAGGATTGAGGATTGAAGATTGAGTATCGAGGATTGAAGATTGAGGATTGAGGATTGAGGATTGAGGATTGAGGATTGAAGTTTGAGGACGAGGGCTGAGGGTTGAGGATTGAGGTTTGAGGAATGAGGGCTGAGGATTGAGGATTGAGAGTTGAGGATTGAGGATTGAGGATTGAAGATTGAGGATTCAGTATTGAGGATTGAAGATTGAGGATTGAGGATTGAGGATTGAGGATTGACGATGAGGTCTGATGGTTGAGGATTGAGGATTGAGGATTGAGGATTGAGGATGAGGGCTGAGGGTTGAGGATTGAGGTTTGAGGACTGAGGGCTGAGGATTGAGGATTGAGAATTGAGGACTGAGGATTGAGGATTGAGGATTGAGGATTGAGGATTGAGGATTGAGGATTGAGGATTGAGAATTGAAGATTGAGTATTGGGGATTAAAAATTGAGAATTGAGGATTGAGGATTGATGATTGAGGATTGAAGTTTGAGGATTGGGGACTGAGTGTTCAGGGTTGAGTGATGAGAATTGATGTTTGTGGATAGAGAATTGAAGATTGCAGGTTGAGTGTTGAGTATTGAAAGCTGTGAATTGATGATACTCTATTGAGGATTGAGGATTGACAACTGATTGTTGATGTCTGAGGTCTGAAGATTGAGGATTCAGGATTCAGGATTCAGGATTCAGGATTGAGGTTTGAGGACTGAGGAATGAGGATTGAGGATTGAGTATTGAGGATTGAAGATTGAGGATTGGGGACTGAGGATTGAAGACTGAGGATTGAGGATTGAGTATTGAGGGTTGAGGATTGAGGATTGAAGATTCAGTATTGAGGATTGAAGATTGAGAATTGAGGATTGAGGATTGAGCATTGAGGACTGAGTGTTGAGTGGTGAGTGATGTGAATTGATGATTGTGTATACAGGTTTGAAGATTGCAGATTGAGTATTGAGTATTGAAAACTGTGAATTGAGGATATTCTATTGAGGATTGAGGGTTGACAACTGATTGTTGATGACTGAGGGCTGAAGATTGAGGATTCAGGAATGCGGATTCAGAATTGAGGTTCGAGGACTGAGGATTGAGGATTGAAGACTGAGTATTGAGGATTGAAGATTGAGGATTGAGGATTGAGGATTCAGGATTAAGGATTCAGGATTGAGGTTTGAGGACTGAGGATTGAGGATTGAGGATTGAGGATTGAGGATTGAGGACTGAGGATTGAGGATTGAGTATCAAGGATTGAATATTGAGGATTGAGGATTGAGGATTGAGGATTGAGGATTGAAGTTTGAGGACGAGGGCTGAGGGTTGAGGATTGAGGTTTGAGGACTGAGGGCTGAGGATTGAGGATTAAGAATTGAGAATTGAGGATTGAGGATTGAGGATTGAAGATTGAGGATTCAGTATTGAGGATTGAAGATTGAGGATTGAGGATTGAGGATTGAGGATTGACGATGAGGTCTGAGGGTTGAGGATTGAGGATTGAGGATTGAGGATTGAGGATGAGGGCTGAGGGTTGAGGATTGAGGTTGGAGGACTGAGGGCTGAGGATTGAGGATTGAGAATTGAGGACTGAGGATTGCGGATTGAGGATTGAGGATTGAGGATTGAGGATTGAGGATTGATGATTGAGGATTGAAGATTGAGCATTGTGGACTGAGTGTTCAGTGTTGAGTGATGAGAACTGATGTTTGTGGATAGAGATTTGTTGATTATAGGTTGAGTTTTGAGTATTGAAAGCTGTGAATTGATGATATTCTATTGAGGATTGAGGATTGACAACTGATTGTTGATGTCTGAGGTCTGAAGATTGAGTATTCAGGATTGAGGATTCAGGATTGAGGTTTGAGGACTGAGGATTGAGGATTGAGGATTGAGGACTGAGGATGGAGGATTGAGGATTGATGATTGAGGATTGAAGATTGAGGATTGGGGACTGAGTGTTCAGGGTTGAGTGATGAGAATTGATGTTTGTGGGTAGAGATTTGAAGATTGCAGGTTGAGTTTTGAGTATTGAAAGCTGTGAATTGATGATATTCTATTGAGGATTGAGGATTGACAACTGATTGTTGATATCTGAGGTCTGAAGATTGAGGATTCAGGATTGAGGATTCAGGATTGAGGTTTGAGGACTGAGGATTGAGGATTGAGGATTGAGGATTGAGGATGGAGGACTGAGGATTGAAGATTGAGGATTGAGGATTGAGGTTTGAGGACTGAGGGCTGAGGATTGAGGATTGAGAATTGAGGATTGAGGATTGAGGATTGAAGATTGAGGCTTGGGTATTGAGGATTGAACATTGACGATTGAGGATTGAGGATTGAGGATTGAGGATTGAGGATTGAGGATTGAAGATTGAATATTGATGATTGAAGATTGAGGATTGAGGATTGAGGGTTGTGGATTGAGGACGAGGACCGAGGGCTGAGTATTGATGTTTGAGGTCTGTGGATTGAGGATTGAGGATTGAGAATTGAGGATTGAGGATTGAGGACTGAAGATTGAGGATTGGGTATTGAGGATTGAAGAATGAGGATCGAGGATTGAGGATTGAGGATTGAGGATTGAAGAAAAAGTATTGAGGATTGAAGATTGAGGATTGGGAATTGAGGATTGAGGATTTAGGATTGAAGATTGAGGATGAGGGCTGAGGGTTGAGGATTGAGGTTTGAGGACTGAGGGCTGAGCCTTGAGGATTGAGGATTGAGGATTGAGGATTGAGGATTGAAGTTTGAGGATGAGGGCTGAGGGTTGAGGATTGACGTTTGAGGACTGAGGGCTGAGGATTGAGGATTGAGAATTGAGGATTGAGGATTGAAGATTGAGGATTGAGGATTGAGGATTGAGGATTGAGGATTGACGATTGAGGATTGAAGATTGAGGATTGGGTACTGAGTATTGACAATTGAGGATTGAGGATTGAGGATTGAGTATTGAGGATTGAGGATTGAAGATTGAGGATTGGGGACTGAGTGTTGAGGTTTGAGTGATGAGAATTGATGTTTGTGGATAGAGATTTGAAGATTGCAGATTGAGTATTGAGTATTGAAAACTGTGAATTGAGGATATTCTATTGAGGATTGAGGATTGACAACTGATTGTTGATGACTGAGGGCTGAAGATTGAGGATTCAGGAATGAGGATTCAGAATTGAGGTTCGAGGACTGACGATTGAGGGTTGAAGATTGAGGATTGAAAACTGACGATTGAGGATTGAGGATTGAGGGTTGAGAATTGAGGATTGTGGATTGAAGATTGAGTATTGGGGATTAAAGATTGAGAATTGAGGATTGAGGATTGATGATTGAGAATGGAAGATTGACGATTGAGGATTGAGGATTGAGGATTGAGGATTGAGGATTGAGGATTGAAGATTGAGTATCGAGGATTGAAGATTGAGGATTGAGGATTGAGGATTGAGGATTGAGGATTGAAGTTTGAGGACGAGGGCTGAGGGTTGAGGATTGAGGTTTGAGGAATGAGGGCTGAGGATTGAGGATTGAGAGTTGAGGATTGAGGATTGAGGATTGAAGATTGAGGATTCAGTATTGAGGATTGAAGATTGAGGATTGAGGATTGAGGATTGAGGATTGACGATGAGGTCTGATGGTTGAGGATTGAGGATTGAGGATTGAGGATTGAGGATGAGGGCTGAGGGTTGAGGATTGAGGTTTGAGGACTGAGGGCTGAGGATTGAGGATTGAGAATTGAGGACTGAGGATTGAGGATTGAGGATTGAGGATTGAGGATTGAGGATTGAGGATTGAGGATTGAGAATTGAAGATTGAGTATTGGGGATTAAAAATTGAGAATTGAGGATTGAGGATTGATGATTGAGGATTGAAGTTTGAGGATTGGGGACTGAGTGTTCAGGGTTGAGTGATGAGAATTGATGTTTGTGGATAGAGAATTGAAGATTGCAGGTTGAGTGTTGAGTATTGAAAGCTGTGAATTGATGATACTCTATTGAGGATTGAGGATTGACAACTGATTGTTGATGTCTGAGGTCTGAAGATTGAGGATTCAGGATTCAGGATTCAGGATTCAGGATTGAGGTTTGAGGACTGAGGAATGAGGATTGAGGATTGAGTATTGAGGATTGAAGATTGAGGATTGGGGACTGAGGATTGAAGACTGAGGATTGAGGATTGAGTATTGAGGGTTGAGGATTGAGGATTGAAGATTCAGTATTGAGGATTGAAGATTGAGAATTGAGGATTGAGGATTGAGCATTGAGGACTGAGTGTTGAGTGGTGAGTGATGTGAATTGATGATTGTGTATACAGGTTTGAAGATTGCAGATTGAGTATTGAGTATTGAAAACTGTGAATTGAGGATATTCTATTGAGGATTGAGGGTTGACAACTGATTGTTGATGACTGAGGGCTGAAGATTGAGGATTCAGGAATGCGGATTCAGAATTGAGGTTCGAGGACTGAGGATTGAGGATTGAAGACTGAGTATTGAGGATTGAAGATTGAGGATTGAGGATTGAGGATTGAGGATTGAGGATTGAGGATTGACGATTGAGGCTTGAGGATTGAGGATTGAGGATTGAAGATTGGGTATTGAGGATTGAAGATTGAGGTTCGAGGAATGAGGATTGAGGATTGAGGATTCAAGTTTGAGGATGAGGGCTGAGGGTTGAGGATTGCGGTTTGAGTACTGAGGGCTGAGGATTGAGGATTGGGAATTGAGGATTGAGGATTGAGGATTGAAGATTGAGGATTGTGTATTGAGGGTTGAAGATTGAGGATTGAGGATTGAGGATTGAGGATTGACGATGAGGTCTGAGGGTTGAGGATTGAGGTTTGATGACTGAGGACTGAGGATTGAGGATTGACAATTGAGGATTGAGGATTGAGGATTGAAGATTGAGGATTGGGTATTGAGGATTGAGGAATGAGGATTGAGGAGTGAGGATTGAGCATTGAGGAATGAAGATTGAGGATTGAGGATTGAGGATTGAGCATTGAAGATTGAGTATTGAGGATTGAAGATTGAGGATTGAGGATTGAGGATTGAGGATTGAGGATTGAGGATTGAGGATTGAAGCTTGAGGATTGAAGATTGAGGATTGGGTATTGAGGATTGAACATTGAGGATTGAGGATTGAGGATTGAGGATTGAGGATTGAGGATTGAAGATTGAATATTGATGATTGAAGATTGAGGATTGAGCATTGAGGGTTGAGGATTGAGGGCGAGGACTGAGGGCTGAGTATTGATGTTTGAGGTCTGAGGATTGAGGATTGAGGATTGAGGATTGAGGATTGAGGATTGAGGATTGAAGATTGAGCATTGGGTATTGAGGATTGAAGAATGAAGATTGAGGATTGAGGATTGAGGATTGAGGATTGAGGATTGAACAAAGAGTATTGAGGATTGAAGATAGAGGATTAGGGATTGAGGATTGAGGATTGAGGATTGGAGATTGAGGATGAGGGCTGAGGGTTGAGGATTAAGGTTTGAGGACTGAGGGCTGAGGATTGAGGATTGAGAATTGAGGATTGAGGATTGAGGATCGAGGATTGTGAATGAGGGCTCAGGGTTGAGGATTGAGGTTTGAGTATAGAATCCTGAGAATTCAGGATATTCTGTTGACTATTGAGAATTGAGGATTGATGGTTGAGTATTGAGGATTGAGGATTGTGGATTGAGGATTGAGTATTGAAGATTGAGGATTGATGATTGAGGATTGATGATTGAGGATTGAGGATTGAGGATTGAGGATTGAGGATTGAAGATTGAGTATTCAGGATTGAGGATTGAGGAGTGAGGATTGAGGATTGAGGATTGAGGATTGAGGATTGAGGGTTGAAGATGGAGGATTGAGGATTGAGGATCAGTGCTGAGAGTTGAGGATTGAGGTTTGAGGACTCAGGACTGAGTATTGAGGATTGAGAATTGAGGATTTAGTATTGAGGATTGGGGATTGAGGATTGAGGAATGAAGATTGAGGATTGAGGATTGAGGATTGAGGATTGAAGATTGAGTATTGAGGATCGAGGATTGAGGATTGAGGATTGAGGATTGAAGAAAAAGTATTGAGGATTGAAGATTGAGGATTGGGAATTGAGGATTGAGGATTTAGGATTGAAGATTGAGGATGAGGGCTGAGGGTTGAGGATTGAGGTTTGAGGACTGAGGGCTGAGCCTTGAGGATTGAGGATTGAGGATTGAGGATTGAGGATTGAAGTTTGAGGATGAGGGCTGAGGGTTGAGGATTGACGTTTGAGGACTGAGGGCTGAGGATTGAGGATTGAGAATTGAGGATTGAGGATTGAAGATTGAGGATTGAGGATTGAGGATTGAGGATTGAGGATTGAGGATTGAGGATTGAGGATTGAGGATTGAGGATTGAAGCTTGAGGATTGAAGATTGAGGATTGGGTATTGAGGATTGAACATTGAGGATTGAGGATTGAGGATTGAGGATTGAGGATTGAGGATTGAAGATTGAATATTGATGATTGAAGATTGAGGATTGAGCATTGAGGGTTGAGGATTGAGGGCGAGGACTGAGGGCTGAGTATTGATGTTTGAGGTCTGAGGATTGAGGATTGAGGATTGAGGATTGAGGATTGAGGATTGAAGATTGAGCATTGGGTATTGAGGATTGAAGAATGAAGATTGAGGATTGAGGATTGAGGATTGAGGATTGAGGATTGAACAAAGAGTATTGAGGATTGAAGATAGAGGATTAGGGATTGAGGATTGAGGATTGAGGATTGGAGATTGAGGATGAGGGCTGAGGGTAGAGGATTAAGGTTTGAGGACTGAGGGCTGAGGATTGAGGATTGAGAATTGAGGATTGAGGATTGAGGATCGAGGATTGTGAATGAGGGCTCAGGGTTGAGGATTGAGGTTTGAGTATAGAATCCTGAGAATTCAGGATATTCTGTTGAGTATTGAGAATTGAGGATTGATGGTTGAGTATTGAGGATTGAGGATTGTGGATTGAGGATTGAGTATTGAAGATTGAGGATTGATGATTGAGGATTGATGATTGAGGATTGAGGATTGAGGATTGAGGATTGAGGATTGAAGATTGAGTATTCAGGATTGAGGATTGAGGAGTGAGGAATGAGGATTGAGGATCGAGGATTGAGGATTGAGGGTTGAAGATGGAGGATTGAGGATTGAGGATCAGTGCTGAGAGTTGAGGATTGAGGTTTGAGGACTCAGGAAGAGTATTGAGGATTGAGAATTGAGGATTTAGTATTGAGGATTGGGGATTGAGGATTGAGGAATGAAGATTGAGGATTGAGGATTGAGGATTGAGGATTGAAAATTGAGTATTGAGGATCGAGGATTGAGGATTGAGGATTGAGGATTGAAGAAAAAGTATTGAGGATTGAAGATTGAGGATTGGGAATTGAGGATTGAGGATTTAGGATTGAAGATTGAGGATGAGGGCTGAGGGTTGAGGATTGAGGTTTGAGGACTGAGGGCTGAGCCTTGAGGATTGAGGATTGAGGATTGAGGATTGAGGATTGAAGTTTGAGGATGAGGGCTGAGGGTTGAGGATTGACGTTTGAGGACTGAGGGCTGAGGATTGAGGATTGAGAATTGAGGATTGAGGATTGAAGATTGAGGATTGAGGATTGAGGATTGAGGATTGAGGATTGACGATTGAGGATTGAAGATTGAGGATTGGGTACTGAGTATTGACAATTGAGGACTGAGGATTGAGGATTGAGTATTGAGGATTGAGGATTGAAGATTGAGGATTGGGGACTGAGTGTTGAGGTTTGAGTGATGAGAATTGATGTTTGTGGATAGAGATTTGAAGATTGCAGATTGAGTATTGAGTATTGAAAACTGTGAATTGAGGATATTCTATTGAGGATTGAGGATTGACAACTGATTGTTGATGACTGAGGGCTGAAGATTGAGGATTCAGGAATGAGGATTCAGAATTGAGGTTCGAGGACTGAGGATTGAGGGTTGAAGATTGAGGATTGAAAACTGACGATTGAGGATTGAGGATTGAGGATGAGGGCTGAGGGTTGAGGATTGAAGTTTGAAGACTGAAGACTGAGGATCGAGGATTGAGAATTGAGGATTGACGATTGAGGATTGAGGATAGAGGATTGAAGATTGAGTATTGAGGATTGAAGACTGACGATTGAGGATTGAGGATTGAGGATTGGGGATTGGGGATTGAGGATTGAGGATTGAAGATTGAGGATGAGGGCTGAGGGTTGAGGATTGAGGTTTGAGGACTGAGGGCTGAGCCTTGAGGATTGAGAATTGAGGATTGAGGATTGAGGATTGAGGATTGAGGATTGAGGACTGAGGATTGAGGATTGAGGATTGAAGATTGAGAATTGGGGATTAAAGATTGAGAATTGAGGATTGAGGATTGATGATTGAGGATTGAAGATTGAGGATTGGGGACTGAGTGTTGAGGGTTGAGTGATGAGAATTGATGTTTGTGGATAGAGATTTGAAGATTGCAGGTTGAGTTTTGAGTATTGAAATGTGTGAATTGATGATATTCTATTGAGGATTGAGGATTGACAACTGATTGTTGAGGTCTGATTTCTGAAGATTGAGGATTCAGGATTGAGGATTCAGGATTGAGGTTTGAGGACTGAGGATTGAGGATTGAGGATTGAGGATTGAGGATTGAGGACTGAGGATTGAAGATTGAGGATTGAGGATTGAGGATGAGGGCTGAGGGTTGAGGATCGAGGTTTGAGGTCTGAAGACTGAGGATCGAGGATTGAGAATTGAGGATTGACGATTGAGGATTGAGGATTGAGGATTGAAGATTGAGTATTGAGGATTGAAGACTGACAATTGAGGATTGAGGATTGAGGATTGGGGATTGGGGATTGAGGATTGAGGATTGAAGATTGAGGATGAGGGCTGAGGGTTGGGGATTGAGGTTTGAGGACTGAGGGCTGAGCCTTGAGGATTGAGAATTGAGGATTGAGGATTGAGGATTGAGGATTGAGGATTGAGGATTGAGGATTGAGGATTGAGGATTGAGGATTGAGGATTGAGGATTGAGGATTGAAGATTGACAATTGGGGATTAAAGATTGAGAATTGAGGATTGAGGATTGATGATTGAGGAATGAAGATTGAGGATTGGGGACTGAGTGTTGAGGGTTGAGTGATGAGAATTGATGTTTGTGGATAGAGATTTGAAGATTGCAGGTTGAGTTTTGAGTATTGAAAGGTGTGAATTGATGATATTCTATTGAGGATTGAGGATTGACAACTGATTGTTGAGGTCTGATTTCTGAAGATTGAGGATTCAGGATTGAGGATTCATGATTGAGGTTTGAGGACTGAGGATTGAGGATTGAGGATTGAGGATTGAGGATTGAGGACTGAGGATTGAAGATTGAGGATTGAGGATTGAGGATGAGGGCTGAGGGTTGAGGATCGAGGTTTGAGGTCTGAAGGCTGAGGATCGAGGATTGAGAATTGAGGATTGACGATTGAGGATTGAGGATTGAGGATTGAGGATTGAGGATTGAAGATTGGGGATTGAGGATTGAGGATTGAGGATTGAAGATTGAGGATGAGGGCTGAGGGTTGAGGATTGAGGTTTGAGGACTGAGGGCTGAGCCTTGAGGATTGAGAATTGAGGATTGAGGATTGAGGATTGAGGATTGAGGATTGAGGATTGAGGATTGAGGATTGAGGATTGAGGATTGAGGATTGAAGATTGAGAATTGGGGATTAAAGATTGAGAATTGAGGATTGAGGATTGATGATTGAGGATTGAAGATTGAGGATTGGGGACTGAGTGTTGAGGGTTGAGTGATGAGAATTGATGTTTGTGGATAGAGATTTGAAGATTGCAGGTTGTGTTTTGAGTATTGAAAGGTGTGAATTGATGATATTCTATTGAGGATTGAGGATTGACAACTGATTGTTGAGGTCTGATTTCTGAAGATTGAGTATTCAGGATTAAGGATTCAGGATTGAGGTTTGAGGACTGAGGATTGAGGATTGAGGATTGAGGATTGAGGATTGAGGACTGAGGATTGAAGATTGAGTTTCAAGGATTGAATATTGAGGATTGAGGATTGAGGATTGAGGATTGAGGATTGAAGTTTGAGGACGAGGGCTGAGGGTTGAGGATTGAGGTTTGAGGACTGAGGGCTGAGGATTGAGGATTGAGAATTGAGAATTGAGGATTGAGGATTGAGGATTGAAGATTGAGGATTCAGTATTGAGGATTGAAGATTGAGGATTGAGGATTGAGGATTGAGGATTGACGATGAGGTCTGAGGGTTGAGGATTGAGGATTGAGGATTGAGGATTGAGGATGAGGGCTGAGGGTTGAGGATTGAGGTTGGAGGACTGAGGGCTGAGGATTGAGGATTGAGAATTGAGGACTGAGGATTGCGGATTGAGGATTGAGGATTGAGGATTGAGGATTGAGGATTGATGATTGAGGATTGAAGATTGAGCATTGTGGACTGAGTGTTCAGTGTTGAGTGATGAGAACTGATGTTTGTGGATAGAGATTTGTTGATTATAGGTTGAGTTTTGAGTATTGAAAGCTGTGAATTGATGATATTCTATTGAGGATTGAGGATTGACAACTGATTGTTGATGTCTGAGGTCTGAAGATTGAGTATTCAGGATTGAGGATTCAGGATTGAGGTTTGAGGACTGAGGATTGAGGATTGAGGATTGAGGACTGAGGATGGAGGATTAAGGATTGATGATTGAGGATTGAAGATTGAGGATTGGGGACTGAGTGTTCAGGGTTGAGTGATGAGAATTGATGTTTGTGGGTAGAGATTTGAAGATTGCAGGTTGAGTTTTGAGTATTGAAAGCTGTGAATTGATGATATTCTATTGAGGATTGAGGATTGACAACTGATTGTTGATATCTGAGGTCTGAAGATTGAGGATTCAGGATTGAGGATTCAGGATTGAGGTTTGAGGACTGAGGATTGAGGATTGAGGATTGAGGATTGAGGATGGAGGACTGAGGATTGAAGATTGAGGATTGAGGATTGAGGTTTGAGGACTGAGGGCTGAGGATTGAGGATTGAGAATTGAGGATTGAGGATTGAGGATTGAAGATTGAGGCTTGGGTATTGAGGATTGAACATTGACGATTGAGGATTGAGGATTGAGGATTGAGGATTGAGGATTGAGGATTGAAGATTGAATATTGATGATTGAAGATTGAGGATTGAGGATTGAGGGTTGTGGATTGAGGACGAGGACCGAGGGCTGAGTATTGATGTTTGAGGTCTGTGGATTGAGGATTGAGGATTGAGAATTGAGGATTGAGGATTGAGGACTGAAGATTGAAGATTGAGGATTGAGGATTGAGGATGAGGGCTGAGGGTTGAGGATCGAGGTTTGAGGTCTGAAGACTGAGGATCGAGGATTGAGAATTGAGGATTGACGATTGAGGATTGAGGATTTAGGATTGAAGATTGAGGATGAGGGCTGAGGGTTGAGGATTGAGGTTTGAGGACTGAGGGCTGAGCCTTGAGGATTGAGGATTGAGGATTGAGGATTGAGGATTGAAGTTTGAGGATGAGGGCTGAGGGTTGAGGATTGACGTTTGAGGACTGAGGGCTGAGGATTGAGGATTGAGAATTGAGGATTGAGGATTGAAGATTGAGGATTGAGGATTGAGGATTGAGGATTGAGGATTGACGATTGAGGATTGAAGATTGAGGATTGGGTACTGAGTATTGACAATTGAGGATTGAGGATTGAGGATTGAGTATTGAGGATTGAGGATTGAAGATTGTGGATTGGGGACTGAGTGTTGAGGTTTGAGTGATGAGAATTGATGTTTGTGGATAGAGATTTGAAGATTGCAGATTGAGTATTGAGTATTGAAAACTGTGAATTGAGGATATTCTATTGAGGATTGAGGATTGACAACTGATTGTTGATGACTGAGGGCTGAAGATTGAGGATTCAGGAATGAGGATTCAGAATTGAGGTTCGAGGACTGAGGATTGAGGGTTGAAGATTGAGGATTGAAAACTGACGATTGAGGATTGAGGATTGTGGGTTGAGAATTGAGGATTGTGGATTGAAGATTGAGTATTGGGGATTAAAGATTGAGAATTGAGGATTGAGGATTGATGATTGAGAATGGAAGATTGACGATTGAGGATTGAGGATTGAGGATTGAGGATTGAGGATTGAGGATTGAAGATTGAGTATCGAGGATTGAAGATTGAGGATTGAGGATTGAGGATTGAGGATTGAGGATTGAAGTTTGAGGACGAGGGCTGAGGGTTGAGGATTGAGGTTTGAGGAATGAGGGCTGAGGATTGAGGATTGAGAGTTGAGGATTGAGGATTGAGGATTGAAGATTGAGGATTCAGTATTGAGGATTGAAGATTGAGGATTGAGGATTGAGGATTGAGGATTGACGATGAGGTCTGATGGTTGAGGATTGAGGATTGAGGATTGAGGATTGAGGATGAGGGCTGAGGGTTGAGGATTGAGGATTGAGGACTGAGGGCTGAGGATTGAGGATTGAGAATTGAGGACTGAGGATTGAGGATTGAGGATTGAGGATTGAGGATTGAGGATTGAGGATTGAGGATTGAGAATTGAAGATTGAGTATTGGGGATTAAAAATTGAGAATTGAGGATTGAGGATTGATGATTGAGGATTGAAGTTTGAGGATTGGGGACTGAGTGTTCAGGGTTGAGTGATGAGAATTGATGTTTGTGGATAGAGAATTGAAGATTGCAGGTTGAGTGTTGAGTATTGAAAGCTGTGAATTGATGATACTCTATTGAGGATTGAGGATTGACAACTGATTGTTGATGTCTGAGGTCTGAAGATTGAGGATTCAGGATTCAGGATTCAGGATTCAGGATTGAGGTTTGAGGACTGAGGAATGAGGATTGAGGATTGAGTATTGAGGATTGAAGATTGAGGATTGGGGACTGAGGATTGAAGACTGAGGATTGAGGATTGAGTATTGAGGGTTGAGGATTGAGGATTGAAGATTCAGTATTGAGGATTGAAGATTGAGAATTGAGGATTGAGGATTGAGCATTGAGGACTGAGTGTTGAGTGGTGAGTGATGTGAATTGATGATTGTGTATACAGGTTTGAAGATTGCAGATTGAGTATTGAGTATTGAAAACTGTGAATTGAGGATATTCTATTGAGGATTGAGGGTTGACAACTGATTGTTGATGACTGAGGGCTGAAGATTGAGGATTCAGGAATGCGGATTCAGAATTGAGGTTCGAGGACTGAGGATTGAGGATTGAAGACTGAGTATTGAGGATTGAACATTGAGGATTGAGGATTGAGGATTGAGGATTGAGGATTGAGGATTGACGATTGAGGCTTGAGGATTGAGGATTGAGGATTGAAGATTGGGTATTGAGGATTGAAGATTGAGGTTCGAGGAATGAGGATTGAGGATTGAGGATTCAAGTTTGAGGAGGAGGGCTGAGGGTTGAGGATTGCGGTTTGAGTACTGA
Source organism: Calliopsis andreniformis (assembly GCF_051401765.1). Classification (NCBI taxonomy): domain Eukaryota; kingdom Metazoa; phylum Arthropoda; class Insecta; order Hymenoptera; family Andrenidae; genus Calliopsis; species Calliopsis andreniformis. The sequence continues at coordinate 481,212 of NW_027480664.1, forward strand.
GGGCTGAGGATTGAGGATTGGGAATTGAGGATTGAGGATTGAGGATTGAAGATTGAGGATTGTGTATTGAGGGTTGAAGATTGAGGATTGAGGATTGAGGATTGAGGATTGACGATGAGGTCTGAGGGTTGAGGATTGAGGTTTGATGACTGAGGACTGAGGATTGAGGATTGACAATTGAGGATTGAGGATTGAGGATTGAAGATTGAGGATTGGGTATTGAGGATTGAGGAATGAGGATTGAGGAGTGAGGATTGAGCATTGAGGAATGAAGATTGAGGATTGAGGATTGAGGATTGAGCATTGAAGATTGAGTATTGAGGATTGAAGATTGAGGATTGAGGATTGAGGATTGAGGATTGAGGATTGAGGATTGAGGATTGAAGCTTGAGGATTGAAGATTGAGGATTGGGTATTGAGGATTGAACATTGAGGATTGAGGATTGAGGATTGAGGATTGAGGATTGAGGATTGAAGATTGAATATTGATGATTGAAGATTGAGGATTGAGCATTGAGGGTTGAGGATTGAGGGCGAGGACTGAGGGCTGAGTATTGATGTTTGAGGTCTGAGGATTGAGGATTGAGGATTGAGGATTGAGGATTGAGGATTGAAGATTGAGCATTGGGTATTGAGGATTGAAGAATGAAGATTGAGGATTGAGGATTGAGGATTGAGGATTGAGGATTGAACAAAGAGTATTGAGGATTGAAGATAGAGGATTAGGGATTGAGGATTGAGGATTGAGGATTGGAGATTGAGGATGAGGGCTGAGGGTTGAGGATTAAGGTTTGAGGACTGAGGGCTGAGGATTGAGGATTGAGAATTGAGGATTGAGGATTGAGGATCGAGGATTGTGAATGAGGGCTCAGGGTTGAGGATTGAGGTTTGAGTATAGAATCCTGAGAATTCAGGATATTCTGTTGAGTATTGAGAATTGAGGATTGATGGTTGAGTATTGAGGATTGAGGATTGTGGATTGAGGATTGAGTATTGAAGATTGAGGATTGATGATTGAGGATTGATGATTGAGGATTGAGGATTGAGGATTGAGGATTGAGGATTGAAGATTGAGTATTCAGGATTGAGGATTGAGGAGTGAGGATTGAGGATTGAGGATTGAGGATTGAGGATTGAGGGTTGAAGATGGAGGATTGAGGATTGAGGATCAGTGCTGAGAGTTGAGGATTGAGGTTTGAGGACTCAGGACTGAGTATTGAGGATTGAGAATTGAGGATTTAGTATTGAGGATTGGGGATTGAGGATTGAGGAATGAAGATTGAGGATTGAGGATTGAGGATTGAGGATTGAAGATTGAGTATTGAGGACTGAGTGTTGAGTGGTGAGTGATGTGAATTGATGATTGTGTATACAGGTTTGAAGATTGCAGATTGAGTATTGAGTATTGAAAACTGTGAATTGAGGATATTCTATTGAGGATTGAGGGTTGACAACTGATTGTTGATGACTGAGGGCTGAAGATTGAGGATTCAGGAATGCGGATTCAGAATTGAGGTTCGAGGACTGAGGATTGAGGATTGAAGACTGAGTATTGAGGATTGAACATTGAGGATTGAGGATTGAGGATTGAGGATTGAGGATTGAGGATTGACGATTGAGGCTTGAGGATTGAGGATTGAGGATTGAAGATTGGGTATTGAGGATTGAAGATTGAGGTTCGAGGAATGAGGATTGAGGATTGAGGATTCAAGTTTGAGGAGGAGGGCTGAGGGTTGAGGATTGCGGTTTGAGTACTGAGGGCTGAGGATTGAGGATTGGGAATTGAGGATTGAGGATTGAGGATTGAAGATTGAGGATTGTGTATTGAGGGTTGAAGATTGAGGATTCAGGATTGAGGATTGAGGATTGACGATGAGGTCTGAGGGTTGAGGATTGAGGTTTGATGACTGAGGACTGAGGATTGAGGATTGACAATTGAGGATTGAGGATTGAGGATTGAAGATTGAGGATTCGGTATTGAGGATTGAGGAATGAGGATTGAGGAGTGAGGATTGAGCATTGAGGAATGAAGATTGAGGATTGAGGATTGAGGATTGAGCATTGAAGATTGAGTATTGAGGATTGAAGATTGAGGATTGAGGATTGAGGATTGAGGATTGAGGATTGAGGATTGAGGATTGAAGCTTGAGGATTGAAGATTGAGGATTGGGTATTGAGGATTGAACATTGAGGATTGAGGATTGAGGATTGAGGATTGAGGATTGAGGATTGAAGATTGAATATTGATGATTGAAGATTGAGGATTGAGCATTGAGGGTTGAGGATTGAGGGCGAGGACTGAGGGCTGAGTATTGATGTTTGAGGTCTGAGGATTGAGGATTGAGGATTGAGGATTGAGGATTGAGGATTGAAGATTGAGCATTGGGTATTGAGGATTGAAGAATGAAGATTGAGGATTGAGGATTGAGGATTGAGGATTGAGGATTGAACAAAGAGTATTGAGGATTGAAGATAGAGGATTAGGGATTGAGGATTGAGGATTGAGGATTGGAGATTGAGGATGAGGGCTGAGGGTTGAGGATTAAGGTTTGAGGACTGAGGGCTGAGGATTGAGGATTGAGAATTGAGGATTGAGGATTGAGGATCGAGGATTGTGAATGAGGGCTCAGGGTTGAGGATTGAGGTTTGAGTATAGAATCCTGAGAATTCAGGATATTCTGTTGAGTATTGAGAATTGAGGATTGATGGTTGAGTATTGAGGATTGAGGATTGTGGATTGAGGATTGAGTATTGAAGATTGAGGATTGATGATTGAGGATTGATGATTGAGGATTGAGGATTGAGGATTGAGGATTGAGGATTGAAGATTGAGTATTCAGGATTGAGGATTGAGGAGTGAGGATTGAGGATTGAGGATTGAGGATTGAGGATTGAGGGTTGAAGATGGAGGATTGAGGATTGAGGATCAGTGCTGAGAGTTGAGGATTGAGGTTTGAGGACTCAGGACTGAGTATTGAGGATTGAGAATTGAGGATTTAGTATTGAGGATTGGGGATTGAGGATTGAGGAATGAAGATTGAGGATTGAGGATTGAGGATTGAGGATTGAAGATTGAGTATTGAGGATTGACGATTGGGGATTGAGGATTGAGTATTGAGGATTGAAGATTGAGGATTGGGGACTGAGTGTTGAGGGTTGAGTGATGAGAATTGATGTTTGTGGATAGAGATTTGAAGGTTGCAGACTGAGTATTGCGTATTGAAAACTCTGAACTGAGGATATTCTATTGAGGATTGAGGATTGACAACTGATTGTTGAGGACTGAGTGCTGAAGATTGAGGGTTCAGGATTGAGGATTCAGGATTGTGGTTTGAGGACTGAGGATTGAGCATTGAGGATTGAGCATTGAGGATAGAGGATTGAGGATTGAGGATTGAAGATTGAGGCTTGGGTATTGATGATTGAACATTGACGATTGAGGATTGAGGATTGAGGATTGAGGATTGAGGATTGAAGATTGAAAATTGATGATTGAAGGTTGAGGATTGAGGATTGATGGTTGTGGATTGAGGATGAGGGCTGAGGGTTGAGGATCGAGGTTTGAGGTCTGAAGGCTGAGGATCGAGGATTGAGAATTGAGGATTGACGATTGAGGATTGAGGATTGAGGATTGAGGATTGAGGATTGAAGATTGGGGATTGAGGATTGAGGATTGAGGAATGAGGAATGAAGACTGAGGATTGGGGACTGAGTGTTGAGGGTTGAGTGATGAGAATTGATGTTTGTGGATAGAGATTTGAAGATTGCAGCTTGAGTTTTGAGTATTGAAAGGTGTGAATTGATGATATTCTATTGAGGATTGAGGATTGACAACTGATTGTTGAGGTCTGATTTCTGAAGATTGAGAATTCAGGATTGAGGATTCATGATTGAGGTTTGAGGACTGAGGATTGAGGATTGAGGATTGAGGATTGAGGATTGAGGACTGAGGATTGAAGATTGAGGGTTGAGGATTGAGGATGAGGGCTGAGGGTTGAGGATCGAGGTTTGAGGTCTGAAGGCTGAGGATCGAGGATTGAGAATTGAGGATTGACGATTGAGGATTGAGGATTGAGGATTGAGGATTGAGGATTGAAGATTGGGGATTGAGGATTGAGGATTGAGGATTGAAGATTGAGGATGAGGGCTGAGGGTTGAGGATTGAGGTTTGAGGACTGAGGGCTGAGCCTTGAGGATTGAGAATTGAGGATTGAGGATTGAGGATTGAGGATTGAGGATTGAGGATTGAGGATTGAGGATTGAGGATTGAAGGTTGAGGATTGAGGATTGATGGTTGTGGATTGAGGACGAGGACTGAGGGCTGAGTATTGATGTTTGAGGTCTGTGGATTGAGGATTGAGGATTGAGAATTGAGGATTGATGATTGAGGACTGAAGATTGAGGATTGGGTATTGAGGATTGAAGAATGAGGATTGAGGATTGAGGATTGAGGATTGAGGATTGAGGATTGAGGATTGAGGATTGAGGACTGAGGATTGAAGATTGAGGATTGAGGATTGAGGATTGAGGATTGAGGACTGAGGATTGAAGATTGAGGATTGAGGATTGAGGATGAGGGCTGAGGGTTGAGGATCGAGGTTTGAGGTCTGAAGGCTGAGGATCGAGGATTGAGAATTGAGGATTGACGATTGAGGATTGAGGATTGAGGATTGAGGATTGAGGATTGAAGATTGGGGATTGAGGATTGAGGATTGAGGATTGAAGATTGAGGATGAGGGCTGAGGGTTGAGGATTGAGGTTTGAGGACTGAGGGCTGAGCCTTGAGGATTGAGAATTGAGGATTGAGGATTGAGGATTGAGGATTGAGGATTGAGGATTGAGGATTGAGGATTGAGGATTGAGGATTGAGGATTGAAGATTGAGAATTGGGGATTAAAGATTGAGAATTGAGGATTGAGGATTGATGATTGAGGATTGAAGATTGAGGATTGGGGACTGAGTGTTGAGGGTTGAGTGATGAGAATTGATGTTTGTGGATAGAGATTTGAAGATTGCAGGTTGTGTTTTGAGTATTGAAAGGTGTGAATTGATGATATTCTATTGAGGATTGAGGATTGACAACTGATTGTTGAGGTCTGATTTCTGAAGATTGAGTATTCAGGATTAAGGATTCAGGATTGAGGTTTGAGGACTGAGGATTGAGGATTGAGGATTGAGGATTGAGGATTGAGGACTGAGGATTGAAGATTGAGTATCAACGATTGAATATTGAGGATTGAGGATTGAGGATTGAGGATTGAGGATTGAAGTTTGAGGACGAGGGCTGAGGGTTGAGGATTGAGGTTTGAGGACTGAGGGCTGAGGATTGAGGATTAAGAATTGAGAATTGAGGATTGAGGATTGAGGATTGAAGATTGAGGATTCAGTATTGAGGATTGAAGATTGAGGATTGAGGATTGAGGATTGAGGATTGACGATGAGGTCTGAGGGTTGAGGATTGAGGATTGAGGATTGAGGATTGAGGATGAGGGCTGAGGGTTGAGGATTGAGGTTGGAGGACTGAGGGCTGAGGATTGAGGATTGAGAATTGAGGACTGAGGATTGCGGATTGAGGATTGAGGATTGAGGATTGAGGATTGAGGATTGATGATTGAGGATTGAAGATTGAGCATTGTGGACTGAGTGTTCAGTGTTGAGTGATGAGAACTGATGTTTGTGGATAGAGATTTGTTGATTATAGGTTGAGTTTTGAGTATTGAAAGCTGTGAATTGATGATATTCTATTGAGGATTGAGGATTGACAACTGATTGTTGATGTCTGAGGTCTGAAGATTGAGTATTCAGGATTGAGGATTCAGGATTGAGGTTTGAGGACTGAGGATTGAGGATTGAGGATTGAGGACTGAGGATGGAGGATTGAGGATTGATGATTGAGGATTGAAGATTGAGGATTGGGGACTGAGTGTTCAGGGTTGAGTGATGAGAATTGATGTTTGTGGGTAGAGATTTGAAGATTGCAGGTTGAGTTTTGAGTATTGAAAGCTGTGAATTGATGATATTCTATTGAGGATTGAGGATTGACAACTGATTGTTGATATCTGAGGTCTGAAGATTGAGGATTCAGGATTGAGGATTCAGGATTGAGGTTTGAGGACTGAGGATTGAGGATTGAGGATTGAGGATTGAGGATGGAGGACTGAGGATTGAAGATTGAGGATTGAGGATTGAGGTTTGAGGACTGAGGGCTGAGGATTGAGGATTGAGAATTGAGGATTGAGGATTGAGGATTGAAGATTGAGGCTTGGGTATTGAGGATTGAACATTGACGATTGAGGATTGAGGATTGAGGATTGAGGTTTGAGGATTGAGGATTGAAGATTGAATATTGATGATTGAAGATTGAGGATTGAGGATTGAGGGTTGTGGATTGAGGACGAGGACCGAGGGCTGAGTATTGATGTTTGAGGTCTGTGGATTGAGGATTGAGGATTGAGAATTGAGGATTGAGGATTGAGGACTGAAGATTGAGGATTGGGTATTGAGGATTGAAGAATGAGGATCGAGGATTGAGGATTGAGGATTGAGGATTGAAGAAAAAGTATTGAGGATTGAAGATTGAGGATTGGGAATTGAGGATTGAGGATTTAGGATTGAAGATTGAGGATGTGGGCTGAGGGTTGAGGATTGAGGATTGAGGATTGAAGATTGAGTATTGGGGATTAAAGATTGAGAATTGAGGATTGAGGATTGATGATTGAGGATTGAAGATTGAGGATTGGGGACTGAGTGTTGAGGGTTGAGTGATGACAATTGATGTTTGTGGATAGAGATTTGAAGATTGCAGGTTGAGTTTTGAGTATTGAAAGGTGTGAGTTGATCATATTCTATTGAGGATTGAGGATTGACAACTGATTGTTGAGGTCTGATTTCTGAAGGTTGAGGATTCAGGATTGAGGATTCAGGATTGAGGTTTGAGGACTGAGGATTGAGGATTGAGGATTGACGATTGAGGATTGAGGGTTGAGGATTGAAGATTGAGTATTGAGGATTGAAGACTGACGATTTAGGATTGAGGATTGAGGATTGAGAATTGAGGATTGAGGATTGAAGATTGAGTATTGAGGATTGAAGATTGAGGATTGAGGATTGAGGATTGAAGTTTGAGGATGAGGGCTGAGGGTTGAGGATTGACGTTTGAGGACTGAGGGCTGAGGATTGAGGATTGAGAATTGAGGATTGAGGATTGAGGATTGAAGATTGAGGATTGAGTATTGAGGATTGAAGATTGAGGATTGAGGATTGAGGATTGAGGATTGAGGATTGAGGATGAGGGCTGAGGGTTGAGGATTGCGGTTTGAGGACTGAGGACTCAGGATTGAGGATTGAGAATTGAGGATTGAGGATTGAGCATTGAAGATTGAGGATTGGGTATTGAGGATTGAACATTGAGGATTGAGTATTGAGGATTGAGGATTGAGGATTGAGGATTGAAGATTGAATATTGATGATTGAAGATTGAGGATTGAGCATTGAGGGTTGTGGATTGAGGACGAGGACTGAGGGCTGAGTATTGATGTTTGAGGTCTGAGGATTGAGGATTGAGGATTGAGAATTGCGGAATGAGGATTGAGGATTGAAGATTGAGGATTGGGTATTGAGGATTGAAGAATGAGGATTGAGGATTGAGGATTGAGGATTGAGGATTGAAGAAAGAGTATTGAGGATTGAAGATTGAGGATTGGGGATTGAGGATTGAGGATTGAGGATTGAAGATTGAGGATGAGGGCTGAGGGTTGAGGATTGAGGTTTGAGGGCTGAGGGCTGAGGATTGAGGACTGAGAATTGAGGATTGAGGATTGAGGATTGAGTATTGTGTATTGAGGATTGAGGATTGAAAATTCAGTATTGAGGATTGAAGATTGAGAATTGAGGATTGAGGATTGAGCATTGAGGACTGAGTGTTGAGTGGTGAGTGATGAGAATTGATGATTGTGTATACAGGCTTGAAGATTGCAGATTGAGTATTGGGTATTGAAAACTGTGAATTGAGGACATTCTATTGAGGATTGAGGATTGACAACTGCTTGTTGATGACTTAGGGCTGAAGATTGAGGATTCAGGAATGCGGACTCAGAATTGAGGTTCGAGGAATGAGGATAGAGGATTGAAGGCTGAGTATTGAGGATTGAAGATTGAGGATTGAGGATTGAGGATCGAGGATTGAGGATTGAGGATTGAGGATTGAGGATTGAGTATTGAGGATTGAAGATTGAGTATTGAGGATTGAAGATTGAGGTTCGAAGATTGAGGATTGAGGATTGAGGATTGAAGTTTGAGGATGAGGGCTGAGGGTTGAGGATTGAGGCTTGAGGACTGAGGGCTGAGGATTGAGGATTGAGAATTGAGGATTGAGGATTGAGGATTGAAGATTGAGGATTGTGTATTGTGGATTGAAGACTGAGGATTGAGGATTGAGAATTGAGGATTGAGGATTGAGGATTGAAGATTGAGGATTGGGTATTGAGGATTGAGGAATGAGGATTGAGGAGTGAGGATTGTGGATTGAGGAATGAAGGTTGAGGATTGAGGATTGAGGATTGAGCATTGAAGATTGAGTATTGAGGATTTAAGATTGAGGATTGAGGATTGAGGATTGAGGATTGAGGATTGAGGATTGAGGATTGAGGATTGAAGATTGAGGATTGAAGATTGAGGATTGGGTATTGAGGATTGAATATTGAGGATTGAGGATTGAGGATTGAGGATTGAGGATTGAAGTTTGAGGACGAGGGCTGAGGGTTGAGGATTGAGGTTTGAGGACTGAGGGCTGAGGAATGAGGATTGAGAATTGAGGATTGAGGATTGAGGATTGAAGATTGAGGATTCAGTATTGAGGATTGAAGATTGAGGATTGAGGATTGAGGATTGAGGATTGACGATGAGGTCTGAGGGTTGAGGATTGAGGATTGAGGATTGAGGATTGAGGATCAGGGCTGAGGGTTGAGGATTGAGGTTGGAGGACTGAGGGCTGAGGATTGAGGATTGAGAATTGAGGACTGAGGATTGCGGATTGAGGATTGAGGATTGAGGATTGAGGATTGAGGATTGATGATTGAGGATTGAAGATTGAGCATTGTGGACTGAGTGTTCAGGGTTGAGTGATGAGAATTGATGTTTGTGGATAGGGATTTGTTGATTATAGGTTGAGTTTTGAGTATTGAAAGCTGTGAATTGATGATATTCTATTGAGGATTGAGGATTGACAGCTGATTGTTGATGTCTGAGGTCTGAAGATTGAGTATTCAGGATTGAGGATTGAGGATTGAGGATTGAGGATTGAAGATTGAGTATTGGGGGTTAAAGATTGAGAATTGAGGATTGAGGATTGATGATTGAGGATTGAAGATTGAGGATTGGGGACTGAGTGTTGAGGGTTGAGTGATGACAATTGATGTTTGTGGATAGAGATTTGAAGATTGCAGGTTGAGTTTTGAGTATTGAAAGGTGTGAGTTGATCATATTCTATTGAGGATTGAGGATTGACAACTGATTGTTGAGGTCTGATTTCTGAAGGTTGAGGATTCAGGATTGAGGATTCAGGATTGAGGTTTGAGGACTGAGGATTGAGGATTGAGGATTGACGATTGAGGATTGAGGGTTGAGGATTGAAGATTGAGTATTGAGGATTGAAGACTGACGATTTAGGATTGAGGATTGAGGATTGAGAATTGAGGATTGAGGATTGAAGATTGAGTATTGAGGATTGAAGATTGAGGATTGAGGATTGAGGATTGAAGTTTGAGGATGAGGGCTGAGGGTTGAGGAATGACGTTTGAGGACTGAGGGCTGAGGATTGAGGATTGAGAATTGAGGATTGAGGATTGAGGATTGAAGATTGAGGATTGAGTATTGAGGATTGAAGATTGAGGATTGAGGATTGAGGATTGAGGATTGAGGATTGAGGATGAGGGCTGAGGGTTGAGGATTGCGGTTTGAGGACTGAGGACTGAGGATTGAGGATTGAGAATTGAGGATTGAGGATTGAGCATTGAAGATTGAGGATTGGGTATTGAGGATTGAACATTGAGGATTGAGTATTGAGGATTGAGGATTGAGGATTGAGGATTGAAGATTGAATATTGATGATTGAAGATTGAGGATTGAGCATTGAGGGTTGTGGATTGAGGACGAGGACTGAGGGCTGAGTATTGATGTTTGAGGTCTGAGGATTGAGGATTGAGGATTGAGAATTGCGGAATGGGGATTGAGGATTGAAGATTGAGGATTGGGTATTGAGGATTGAAGAATGAGAATTGAGGATTGAGGATTGAGGATTGAGGATTGAAGAAAGAGTATTGAGGATTGAAGATTGAGGATTGGGGATTGAGGATTGAGGATTGAGGATTGAAGATTGAGGATGAGGGCTGAGGGTTGAGGATTGAGGTTTGAGGGCTGAGGGCTGAGGATTGAGGACTGAGAATTGAGGATTGAGGATTGAGGATTGAGTATTGTGTATTGAGGATTGAGGATTGAAAATTCAGTATTGAGGATTGAAGATTGAGAATTGAGGATTGAGGATTGAGCATTGAGGACTGAGTGTTGAGTGGTGAGTGATGAGAATTGATGATTGTGTATACAGGCTTGAAGATTGCAGATTGAGTATTGGGTATTGAAAACTGTGAATTGAGGACATTCTATTGAGGATTGAGGATTGACAACTGCTTGTTGATGACTTAGGGCTGAAGATTGAGGATTCAGGAATGCGGACTCAGAATTGAGGTTCGAGGAATGAGGATAGAGGATTGAAGGCTGAGTATTGAGGATTGAAGATTGAGGATTGAGGATTGAGGATCGAGGATTGAGGATTGAGGATTGAGGATTGAGGATTGAGTATTGAGGATTGAAGATTGAGTATTGAGGATTGAAGATTGAGGTTCGAAGATTGAGGATTGAGGATTGAGGATTGAAGTTTGAGGATGAGGGCTGAGGGTTGAGGATTGAGGCTTGAGGACTGAGGGCTGAGGATTGAGGATTGAGAATTGAGGATTGAGGATTGAGGATTGAAGATTGAGGATTGTGTATTGTGGATTGAAGACTGAGGATTGAGGATTGAGAATTGAGGATTGAGGATTGAGGATTGAAGATTGAGGATTGGGTATTGAGGATTGAGGAATGAGGATTGAGGAGTGAGGATTGTGGATTGAGGAATGAAGGTTGAGGATTGACGATTGAGGATTGAGCATTGAAGATTGAGTATTGAGGATTTAAGATTGAGGATTGAGGATTGAGGATTGAGGATTGAGGATTGAGGATTGAGGATTGAGGATTGAAGATTGAGGATTGAAGATTGAGGATTGGGTATTGAGGATTGAACATTGAGGATTGAGGATTGAGGATTGGGTATTGAGGATTGATCATTGAGGATTGAGTATTGAGGATTGAGGATTGAGGATTGAGGATTGAAGATTGATTATTGATGATTGAAGATTGAGGATTGAGCATTGAGGGTTGTGGATTGAGGACGAGGACTGAGGGCTGAGTATTGATGTTTGAGGTCTGAGGATTGAGGATTGAGGATTGAGAATTGCGGATTGAGGATTGAGGATTGAAGATTGAGGATTGGGTATTGAGGATTGAAGAATGAGGATTGAGGATTGAGGATTGAGGATTGAGGATTGAAGAAAGAGTATTGAGGATTGAAGATTGAGGATTGAGGATTGAGTATTGAGGATTGAAGATTGAGGTTCGAAGATTGAGGATTGAGGATTGAGGATTGAAGTTTGAGGATGAGGGCTGAGGGTTGAGGATTGAGGCTTGAGGACTGAGGGCTGAGGATTGAGGATTGAGAATTGAGGATTGAGGATTGAGGATTGAAGATTGAGGATTGTGTATTGTGGATTGAAGATTGAGGATTGAGGATTGAGAATTGAGGATTGAGGATTGAGGATTGAAGATTGAGGATTGGGTATTGAGGATTGAGGAATGAGGATTGAGGAGTGAGGATTGTGGATTGAGGAATGAAGGTTGAGGATTGAGGATTGAGGATTGAGGATTGAGGAATGACGTTTGAGGACTGAGGGCTGAGGATTGAGGATTGAGAATTGAGGATTGAGGATTGAGGAATGAGGATTGAGGAGTGAGGATTGTGGATTGAGGAATGAAGACTGAGGATTGAGGATTGAGTATTGAGGATTGAGGGTTGAGGATTGAAGATTCTGTATTGAGGATTGAAGATTGAGAATTGAGGATTGAAGATTGAGGATGAGGGCTGAGGGTTGAGGATTGAGGTTTGAGGGCTGAGGGCTGAGGATTGAGGACTGAGAATTGAGGATTGAGGATTGAGGATTGAGTATTGTGTATTGAGGATTGAGGATTGAAAATTCAGTATTGAGGATTGAAGATTGAGAATTGAGGATTGAGGATTGAGTATTGAGGACTGAGTGTTGAGTGGTGAGTGATGAGAATTGATGATTGTGTATACAGGTTTGAAGATTGCAGATTGAGTATTGTGTATTGAAAACTGTGAATTGAGGATATTCTATTGAGGATTGAGGATTGACAACTGATTGTTGATGACTGAGCGCTGAAGATTGAGGATTCAGGAATGCGGATTCAGAATTGAGGTTCGAGGACTGAGGATTGAGGATTGAAGACTGAGTATTGAGGATTGAAGATTGAGGATTGAGGATTGAGAATTGAGGATTGAGGATTGAGGATTGAGGTTTGAGGACTGAGGACTGAGGATTGAGGATTGAGAATTGAGGATTGAGGATTGAGGATTGAAGATTCAGGATTGGGTATTGAGGATTGAACATTGAGGATTGAGTATTGAGGATTGAGGATTGAGGATTGAGGATTGAAGATTGAATATTGATGATTGAAGATTGAGGATTGAACATTGAGGGTTGTGGATTGAGGACGAGGACTGAGGGCTGAGTATTGATGTTTGAGGTCTGAGGATTGAGGATTGAGGATTGAGAATTGCGGATTGAGGATTGGGTATTGAGGATTGAAGAATGAGGATAGAGGATTGAGGATTGAGGATTGAGGATCGAAGAAAGAGTATTGAGGATTGAAGATTGAGGATTGGGGATTGAGGATTGAGGATTGAGGATTGAAGATTGAGGATGAGGGCTGAGGGTTGAGGATTGAGGTTTGAGGACTGAGGACTGAGGATTGAGGATTGAGAATTGAGGATTGAGGATTGAGCATTGAGGACTGAGTGTTGAGTGGTGAGTGATGAGAATTGATGATTGTGTATACAGGCTTGAAGATTGCAGATTGAGCATTGGGTATTGAAAACTGTGAATTGAGTATATTCTATTGAGGATTGAGGATTGACAACTGCTTGTTGATGACTTGGGGCTGAAGATTGAGGGTTCAGGAATGCGGATTCAGAATTGAGGTTCGAGGAATGAGGATAGAGGATTGAAGACTGAGTATTGAGGATTGAAGATTGAGGATTGAGGATTGAGGATTGAGGATTGAGGATTGAGGATTGAGGATCGAGGATTGAGGATTGAGGATTGAGGATTGAGGATTGAGTATTGAGGATTGAAGATTGAGTATTGAGGATTGAAGATTGAGGTTCGAATATTGAGGATTGAGCATTGAGGATTGAAGTTTGAGGATGAGGGCTGAGGGTTGAGGATTGAGGCTTGAGGACTGAGGGCTGAGGATTGAGGATTGAGAATTGAGGATTGAGGATTGAGGATTGAAGATTGAGGATTGTGTATTGTGGATAGAAGACTGAGGATTGAGGATTGAGAATTGAGGATTGAGGATTGAGGATTGAAGATTGAGGATTGGGTATTGAGGATTGAGGAATGAGGATTGAGGAGTGAGGATTGTGGATTGAGGAATGAAGGTTGAGGATTGAGGATTGAGGATTGAGCATTGAAGATTGAGTATTGAGGATTTAAGATTGAGGATTGAGGATTGAGGATTGAGGATTGAGGATTGAGGATTGAGGATTGAGGATTGAAGATTGAGGATTGAAGATTGAGGATTGGGTATTGAGGATTGAACATTGAGGATTGAGGATTGAGGATTGAGGATTGAGGATTGAGGATTGAAGATTGAATATTGATGATTGAGGATTGAGGATTGAGGATTGAGGATTGAGGATTGAGTATTGAGGATTGAAGATTGAGTATTGAGTATTGAAGATTGAGGTTCGAAGATTGAGGATTGAGCATTGAGGATTGAAGTTTGAGGATGAGGGCTGAGGGTTGAGGATTGAGGCTTGAGGACTGAGGGCTGAGGATTGAGGATTGAGAATTGAGGATTGAGGATTGAGGATTGAAGATTGAGGATTGTGTATTGTGGATTGAAGACTGAGGATTGAGGATTGAGAATTGAGGATTGAGGATTGAGGATTGAAGATTGAGGATTGGGTATTGAGGATTGAGGAATGAGGATTGAGGAGTGAGGATTGTGGATTGAGGAATGAAGGTTGAGGATTGAGGATTGAGGATTGAGCATTGAAGATTGAGTATTGAGGATTTAAGATTGAGGATTGAGGATTGAGGATTGAGGATTGAGGATTGAGGATTGAGGATTGAGGATTGAAGATTGAGGATTGGGTATTGAGGATTGAGGAATGAGGATTGAGGAGTGAGGATTGTGGATTGAGGAATGAAGGTTGAGGATTGAGGATTGAGGATTGAGCATTGAAGATTGAGTATTGAGGATTTAAGATTGAGGATTGAGGATTGAGGATTGAGGATTGAGGATTGATGATTGAGGATTGAGGATTGAAGATTGAGGATTGAAGATTGAGGATTGGGTATTGAGGATTGAACATTGAGGATTGAGGGTTGAAGATTGAGTATTGAGGATTGACGATTGGGGATTGAGGATTGAGGATTGAGGATTGAGGATTGAAGATTGAGGATTGGGGACTGAGTGTTGAGGGTCGAGTGATGAGAATTGATGTTTGTGGATAGAGATTTGAAGATTGCAGACTGAGTATTGCGTATTGAAAACTGTGAATTGAGGATATTCTATTGAGGATTGAGGATTGACAACTGATTGTTGATGACTGAGGCCTGAAGATTGAGGATTCAGGTATGCGGATTCAGAATTGAGGTTCGAGGACTGAGGATTGAGGATTGAAGACTGAGTATTGAGGATTGAAGATCGAGGATTGAGGATTGAGGATTGAGGATTGAGGATAAGGGCTGAGGGTTGAGGATTGAGGTTTGAGGTCTGAGGACTGAGGATTGAGGATTGAGAATTGAGGATTGAGGATTGAGGATTGAAGATTGAGGATTGGGTATTGAGGATTGAAGAATGAGGATTGAGGATTGAGGATTGAGCATTGAGGATTGAGAATTGAAGGTTGAGGATTGGGGACTGAGCGTTGAGGGTTGAGTGATGAGAGTTGACGTTTGTGGATAGAGATTTGAAGATTGCAGATTGAGTATTGAGTATTGAAAGCTGTGAATTGATGATATTCTATTGAGGATTGAGGATTGACAACTGATTGTTGAGGTCTGAGGTCTGAAGATTGAGGATTCAGGATTGAGGATTCAGGATTGAGATTTGAGGACTGAGGATTGAGGATTGAGGATTGAGGCTTGAGGATTGCGGATTGAGGGTTGAAGATGGAGGATTGAGGATTGAGGGTCAGGGCTGAGAGTTGAGGATTGACGTTTGAGGACTCAGGACTGAGGATTGAGGATTGAGAATTGAGGATTTAGTATTGAGGATTGAAGATTGAAGATTGAGGATTGAGGATTGAGGATTGAAGATTGAGGATTGGGTATTGAGGATTGACGATTGGGGATTGAGGATTGAGGATTGAGGATTGAAGATTGAGGATTGGGGACTGAGTGTTGAGGGTTGAGTGATGAGAATTGAAGTTTGTGGATAGAGATTTGAATGTTGCAGACTGAGTATTGCGTATTGAAAACTCTGATCTGAGGATATTCTATTGAGGATTGAGGATTGACAACTGATTGTTGAGGACTGAGTGCTGAAGATTGAGGGTTCAGGATTGAGGATTCAGGATTGTGGTTTGAGGACCTAGGATTGAGCATTGAGGATTGAGGATTGAGGATTGAGGATTGAGGATTGAAGATTGAGGCTTGGGAATTGAGGATTGAACATTGACGATTGAGGATTGAGGATTGAGGATTGAGGATTGAGGATTGAAGGTTGAGGCTTGGGTATTGAGGATTGAACATTGACGATTGAGGATTGAGGATTGAGGATTGAGGATTGAGGATTGAAGATTGAATATTGATGATTGAAGATTGAGGATTGAGGATTGAGGGTTGTGGATTGAGGACGAGGACTGAGGCCTGAGTATTGATGTTTGATGTCTGTTGAATGAGGATTGAGGATTCAGAATTGAGGATTGAGGATTGTGGACTGAAGATTGAGGATTGGGTATTGAGGATTGAAGAATGAGGATTGGGGATTGAGGATTGAGGATTGAGGATTGAAGAAAGAGTGTTGTGGATTGAAGATTGAGGATTGGGGATTGAGGATTGAGGATTGAGGATTGAAGATTGAGGATGAGGGCTGAGGGTTGAGGATTGAGGTTTGAGGACTGAGGGCTGAGGATTGAGGATTGAGAATTGAGGACTGAGGATTGAGGATTGAGGATTGAGGATTGAGGATTGAGGATTGAGGATTGAGGATTGAGAATTGAAGATTGAGCATTGGGGATTAAAGATTGAGAATTGAGGATTGAGGATTGATGATTGAGGATTGAAGATTGAGGATTGGGGACTTACTGTTGAGGGTTGAGTGATGAGAATTGATGTTTGTGGATGGAGATTTGAAGATTGCAGGTTGAGTTTTGAGTATTGAAAGGTGTGAATAGATGATATTCTATTGAGGATTGAGAATTGACAACTGATTGTTGATGTCTGAGGTCTGAAGATTGAGGATTCAGGATTGAGGATTCAGGATTGAGGTTTGAGGACTGAGGATTGAGGATTGAGGATTGAGGATTGAGGATTGAGGACTGAGGATTGAAGATTGAGGATTGAGGATTGAGGATGAGGGCTGAGGGTTGAGGATTGAGGTTTGAGGACTGAAGACTGAGGATCGAGGATTGAGAATTGAGGATTGACGATTGAGGATTCTGGATTGAGGATTGAGGATTGAAGATTGAGTATTGAGGATTGAAGACTGACGATTGAGGATTGAGGGTTGAGGATTGAGGATTGACTATTGAGGATTGAAGATTGAGTATTGAGGATTGAAGATTGAGGATTGAGGATTGAGGATTGAGGATTGAGGATTGAAGTTTGAGGATGAGGGCTGAGGGTGGAGGATTGAGGTTTGAGGACTGTGGGCCGAGGATTGAGGATTGAGAATTGAGGATTGAGGATTGAGGATTGAAGATTGAGGCTTGGGTATTGAGGATTGAACATTGACGATTGAGGATTGAGGATTGAAGATTGAGGATTGAGGATTGAATATTGAATATTGATGATTGAAGATTGAGGATTGAGGATTGAGGGTTGTGGATTGAGGACGAGGACTGAGGGCTGAGTATTAATGTTTGAGGTCTGTGGATTGAGGATTGAGGATTGAGAATTGAGGATTGAGGATTGAGGACTGAAGATTGAGGTTTGGGTATTGAGGATTGAAGAATGAGGATAGAGGATTGAGGATTGAGGATTGAGGATTGAGGATTGAAGATTGAATATTGATGATTGAAGATTGAGGATTGAGGATTGAGGGTTGTGGATTGAGGACGAGGACTGAGGCCTGAGTATTGATGTTTGATGTCTGTTGAATGAGGATTGAGGATTCAGAATTGAGGATTGAGGATTGTGGACTGAAGATTGAGGATTGGGTATTGAGGATTGAAGAATGAGGATTGGGGATTGAGGATTGAGGATTGAGGATTGAAGAAAGAGTGTTGTGGATTGAAGATTGAGGATTGGGGATTGAGGATTGAGGATTGAGGATTGAAGATTGAGGATGAGGGCTGAGGGTTGAGGATTGAGGTTTGAGGACTGAGGGCTGAGGATTGAGGATTGAGAATTGAGGACTGAGGATTGAGGATTGAGGATTGAGGATTGAGGATTGAGGATTGAGGATTGAGGATTGAGAATTGAAGATTGAGCATTGGGGATTAAAGATTGAGAATTGAGGATTGAGGATTGATGATTGAGGATTGAAGATTGAGGATTGGGGACTTACTGTTGAGGGTTGAGTGATGAGAATTGATGTTTGTGGATGGAGATTTGACGATTGCAGGTTGAGTTTTGAGTATTGAAAGGTGTGAATAGATGATATTCTATTGAGGATTGAGGATTGACAACTGATTGTTGATGTCTGAGGTCTGAAGATTGAGGATTCAGGATTGAGGATTCAGGATTGAGGTTTGAGGACTGAGGATTGAGGATTGAGGATTGAGGATTGAGGATTGAGGACTGAGGATTGAAGATTGAGGATTGAGGATTGTGGATGAGGGCTGAGGGTTGAGGATTGAGGTTTGAGGACTGAAGACTGAGGATCGAGGATTGAGAATTGAGGATTGACGATTGAGGATTCTGGATTGAGGATTGAGGATTGAAGATTGAGTATTGAGGATTGAAGACTGACGATTGAGGATTGAGGGTTGAGGATTGAGGATTGACTATTGAGGATTGAAGATTGAGTATTGAGGATTGAAGATTGAGGATTGAGGATTGAGGATTGAGGATTGAGGATTGAAGTTTGAGGATGAGGGCTGAGGGTGGAGGATTGAGGTTTGAGGACTGTGGGCCGAGGATTGAGGATTGAGAATTGAGGATTGAGGATTGAGGATTGAAGATTGAGGCTTGGGCATTGAGGATTGAACATTGACGATTGAGGATTGAGGATTGAAGATTGAGGATTGAGGATTGAGGATTGAGGGTTGTGGATTGAGGACGAGGACTGAGGGCTGAGTATTAATGTTTGAGGTCTGTGGATTGAGGATTGAGGATTGAGAATTGAGGATTGAGGATTGAGGACTGAAGATTGAGGTTTGGGTATTGAGGATTGAAGAATGAGGATAGAGGATTGAGGATTGAAGATTGAGGATTGAAGAAAGAGTATTGAGGATTGAAGATTGAGGATTGGGGATTGAGGATTGAGGATTGAGGATTGAAGATTGAGGATGAGGGCTGAGGGTTGAGGATTGAGGTTTGAGGACTGAGGGCTGAGGATTGAGGATTGAGAATTGAGGATTGAGGATTGAGGATTGAGGATTGAGGATTGAGGATTGAGGATTGAGGATTGAGGATTGAGGATTGAAGATTGAGTATTTAGGATTAAAGATTGAGAATTGAGGATTGAGGATTGATGATTGACGATTGAAGATTGAGGATTGGGGCCTGAGTGTTGAGGGTTGAGTGATGAGAATTGATGTTTGTGGATAGAGATTTGAAGATTGCAGGTTGAGCTTTGAGTATTGAAAGGTGTGAATTGATGATATTCTATTGAGGATTGAGGATTGACAACTGATTGTTGAGGTCTGATTTCTGAAGATTGAGGATTCAGGATTGAGGATTCAGGATTGAGGTTTGAGGACTGAGGATTGAGGATTGAGGATTGAGGATTTAGGTTTGAGGACTGAAGACTGAGGATCGAGGATTGAGAATTGAGGATTGAAGATTGAGCATTGAGGATTGAGGATTGAAGATTGAGTATTGATGATTGAAGACTGACGATTGAGGATTGAGGATTGAGGATTGAGGATTGAGGATGAGGGCTGAGGGTTGAGGATTGAGGTTTGAGGACTGAGGACTGAGGATTGAGGATTGAGGATTGAAGATTGAGGATTCAGTATTGAGGATTGAAGATTGAGGATTGAGGATTGAGGATTGAGGATTGACGATGAGGTCTGAGGGTTGAGGATTGAGGATTGAGGATTGAGGATAGAGGATGAGGGCTGAGGATTGAGGATTGAGGATTGAGGATTGAAGTCTGAGGATGAGGGCTGAGGGTTGAGGATTGACGTTTGAGGACTGAGGGCTGAGGATTGAGGATTGAGAATTGAGGATTGAGGATTGAGGATTGAAGATTGAGGATTGGGTATTGAGGAATGAGTGTTGAGGGCTGAGTGGTGAGAATTGATGTTTGTGGATAGAGATTTGAAGATCGCAGATTGAGTATTGCGTATTGAAAACTCTGAACTGAGGATATTCTATTGCGGATTGAGGATTGACAGCTGATTGTTGAGGACTGAGTGCTGAAGATTGAGGATTCAGGATTGAGGATTCAGGATTGTGGTTTGAGGACAGAGGATTGAGCATTGAGGATTGAGGATTGAGGATTGACGATTGAGGATTGAAGATTGAGGATTGGGTACTGAGGAATGAACATTGAGGATTGAGGATTGAGGATTGAGGATTGAGGATTGAGGATTGAGGATTGAGGATTGAGGATTGAGGACTGAAGGTTGAGGATTGGGCATTGAGGATTGAAGAATGAGGACTGAAGAATGAGGATTGGGTATTGAGGAATGAAGATTGAGGATTGAGGATTGAGGATTGAGGACTGAGGATTGAGGATGATGGCTGAGGGTTGAGGATTGAGGTTTGAGGACTGAGGACTGAGGATTGAGGATTGAGGGTTGAAGATTGAGGATTCAGTATTGAGGATTGAAGATTGAGGATTGAGGATTGAGGATTGAGGATTGACGATGAGGTCTGAGGGTTGAGGATTGAGGATTGAGGATTGAGGATTGAGGATTGAGGATGAGGGCTGAGGGTTGAGGATTGTGGTTTGAGGACTGAGGGCTGAGGATGGAGGATTGAGAATTGAGGACTGAGGATTGAGGATTGAGGATTGAGGATTGAGGATTGAGGATTGAGGATTGAGGATTGAGAATTGAAGATTGAGTATTGGGGATTAAAAATTGAGAATTGAGGATTGAGGATTGATGATTGAGGATTGAAGATTGAGGATTGGGGACTGAGTGTTGAGGGTTGAGTGATGAGAATTGATGTTTGTGTATAGAGACTTGAAGATTGCAGGTTGAGTTTTGAGTATTGAAAGGTGTGAATTGATGATATTCTATTGAGGATTGAGGATTGACAACTGATTGTTGATGTCTGAGGTCTGAAGATTGAGGATTCAGGATTGAGGATTTAGGATTGAGGTTTGAGGACTGAGGATTGAGGATTGAGTATTGAGGATTGATGATGGAGGACTGAGGATTGAAGATTGAGGATTGAGGATTGAGGATGAGGGCTGAGGGTTGAGGATTGAGGTTTGAGGACTGAAGACTGAGGATCGAGGATTGTGAATTGAGGATTGACGGTTGAGGATTGAGGATTGAGGATTGAAGATTGAGGATAGGGTATTGAGGATTGAACATTGACGATTGAGGGTTGAGGATTGAGGATTGAGGATTGAGGATTGAAGATTGAATATTGATGATTGAAGATTGAGGATTGAGGATTGATGGTTGAGGATTGAGGACGAGGACTGAGGGCTGAGTATTGATGTTTGTGGTCTGAGGATTGTGGATTGAGGATTGAGGATTGAGGATTGAGTATTGAGGATTGAGGATTGAAGACTGAGGATTGAAGATTGGGGATTGAGGATTGAGGATGAGGGATGAGGATTGAGGATTGAGGTTTGAGGGCTGAAGACTGAGGATCGAGGATTGAGAATTGAGGATTGAAGATTGAGGATTGAGGATTGAGGATTGAACATTGAGTATTGATGATTGAAGACTGACGATTGAGGATTGAGGATTGAGGATTGAGGATTGAGGATTGAGGATTGAAGATTGAATATTGATGATTGAAGATTGAGGATTAACGATTGAGGATTGAGGATTGAGGATTGAGGATGAGGGCTGAGGGTTGAGGATTGAGGTTTGAGGACTGAGGACTGAGGATTGAGGATTGAGGGTTGAAGATTGAGGATTTAGTATTGAGGATTGAAGATTGAGGATTGAGGATTGAGGATTGAGGATTGACGATGAGGTCTGAGGGTTGAGGATTGAGGATTGAGGATTGAGGATTGAGGATTGAGGATTGAAGATTGAATATTGATGATTGAAGATTGAGGATTGAGGATTGATGGTTGAGGATTGAGGACGAGGACTGAGGGCTGAGTATTGATGTTTGTGGTCTGAGGATTGTGGATTGAGGATTGAGGATTGAGGATTGAGTATTGAGGATTGAGGATTGAAGACTGAGGATTGAAGATTGAGGATTGAGGATTGAGGATGAGGGCTGAGGATTGAGGATTGAGGTTTGAGGACTGAAGACTGAGGATCGAGGATTGAGAATTGAGGATTGAAGATTGAGGATTGAGGATTGAGGATTGAAGATTGAGTATTGATGATTGAAGACTGACGATTGAGGATTGAGGATTGAGGATTGAGGATTGAGGATTGAGGATTGAAGATTGAGTATTGAGGTTGAAGATTGAGGACTGAGGATTGAGGATTGAGGATTGAGGATTGAAGTCTGAGGATGAGGGCTGAGGGTTGAGGATTGACGTTTGAGGACTGAGGGCTGAGGATTGAGGATTGAGAATTGAGGATTGAGGATTGAGGATTGAAGATTGAGGATTGGGTATTGAAGACTGAGTGTTGAGGGTTGAGTGATGAGAATTGATGTTTGTGGATAGAGATTTGAAGATCGCAGATTGAGTATTGCGTATTGAAAACTCTGAACTGAGGATATTCTATTGCGGATTGAGGATTGACAGCTGATTGTTGAGGACTGAGTGCTGAAGATTGAGGATTCAGGATTGAGGATTCAGGATTGTGGTTTGAGGACAGAGGATTGAGGAGTGAGGATTGAGGATTGAGGATTGACGATTGAGGATTGAAGATTGAGGATTGGGTACTGAGGATTGAACATTGAGGATTGAGGATTGAGGATTGAGGATTGAGGATTGAGGATTGAGGATTGAGGATTGAGGATTGAGGACTGAAGATTGAGGATTGGGCATTGAGGATTGAAGAATGAGGACTGAAGATTGAGGATTGGGTATTGAGGAACGAAGAATGAGGATTGAGGAATGAGGATTGAGGATTGAGCATTGAAGAAAGAGTATTGAGGATTGAAGATTGAGGATTGGGGATTGAGGATTGAGGATTGAGGATTGAAGATTGAGGATGACGGCTGAGGGTTGAGGATTGAGGTTTGAGGACTGAGGGCTGAGGATTGAGGATTGAGAATTGAGGATTGAGGATTGAGGATTGAGGATTGGGGATTGACGATTGAGGATTGAAGATTGAGGATTGGGTACTGAGGATTGAACATTGAGGAATGAGGATTGAGGGTTGAGGATTGAGGATTGAGGATTGAAGATTGAATATTGATGATTGAAGATTGAGGATTAACGATTGAGGATTGAGGATTGAGGATTGAGGATGAGGGCTGAGGGTTGAGGATTGAGGTTTGAGGACTGAGGACTGAGGATTGAGGATTGAGGGTTGAAGATTGAGGATTTAGTATTGAGGATTGAAGATTGAGGATTGAGGATTGAGGATTGAGGATTGACGATGAGGTCTGAGGGTTGAGGATTGAGGATTGAGGATTGAGGATTGAGGATGAGGGCTGAGGGTTGAGGATTGTGGTTTGAGGACTGAGGGCTGAGGATTGAGGATTGAGAATTGAGGACTGAGGATTGAGGATTGAGGATTGAGGATTGAGGATTGAGGATTGAGGATTGAGGATTGAGAATTGAAGATTGAGTATTGGGGATTAAAAATTGAGAATTGAGGATTGAGGATTGATGATTGAGGATTGAAGATTGAGGATTGGGGACTGAGTGTTGAGGGTTGAGTGATGAGAATTGATGTTTGTGTATAGAGACTTGAAGATTGCAGGTTGAGTTTTGAGTATTGAAAGGTGTGAATTGATGATATTCTATTGAGGATTGAGGATTGACAACTGATTGTTGATGTCTGAGGTCTGAAGATTGAGGATTCAGGATTGAGGATTTAGGATTGAGGTTTGAGGACTGAGGATTGAGGATTGAGTATTGAGGATTGAGGATGGAGGACTGAGGATTGAAGATTGAGGATTGAGGATTGAGGATGAGGGCTGAGGGTTGAGGATTGAGGTTTGAGGACTGAAGACTGAGGATCGAGGATTGTGAATTGAGGATTGACGGTTGAGGATTGAGGATTGAAGATTGAAGATTGAGGATAGGGTATTGAGGATTGAACATTGACGGTTGAGGGTTGAGGATTGAGGATTGAGGATTGAGGATTGAAGATTGAATATTGATGATTGAAGATTGAGGATTGAGGACTGAGGGTTGAGGATTGAGGACGAGGACTGAGGGCTGAGTATTGATGTTTGTGGTCTGAGGATTGTGGATTGAGGATTGAGGATTGAGGATTGAGTATTGAGGATTGAGGATTGAAGACTGAGGATTGAAGATTGGGGATTGAGGATTGAGGATGAGGGCTGAGGATTGAGGATTGAGGTTTGAGGGCTGAAGACTGAGGATCGAGGATTGAGAATTGAGGATTGAAGATTGAGGATTGAGGATTGAGGATTGAACATTGAGTATTGATGATTGAAGACTGACGATTGAGTATTGAGGATTGAGGATTGAGGATTGAGGATTGAGGATTGAAGATTGAGTATTGAGGTTGAAGATTGAGGACTGAGGATTGAGGATTGAGGATTGAGGATTGAAGTCTGAGGATGAGGGCTGAGGGTTGAGGATTGACGTTTGAGGACTGAGGGCTGAGGATTGAGGATTGAGAATTGAGGATTGAGGATTGAGGATTGAAGATTGAGGATTGGGTATTGAGGACTGAGTGTTGAGGGTTGAGTGATGAGAATTGATGTTTTTGGATAGAGATTTGAAGATCGCAGATTGAGTATTGCGTATTGAAAACTCTGAACTGAGGATATTCTATTGCGGATTGAGGATTGACAGCTGATTGTTGAGGACTGAGTGCTGAAGATTGAGGATTCAGGATTGAGGATTCAGGATTGTGGTTTGAGGACAGAGGATTGAGGATTGAGGATTGAGGATTGAGTATTGACGATTGAGGATTGAAGATTGAGGATTGGGTACTGAGGATTGAACATTGAGGATTGAGGATTGAGGATTGAGGATTGAGGATTGAGGATTGAGGATTGAAGATTGAGTATTGATGATTGAAGACTGACGATTGAGGATTGAGGATTGAGGATTGAGGATTGAGGATTGAGGATTGAAGATTGAGTATTGAGGTTGAAGATTGAGGACTGAGGATTGAGGATTGAGGATTGAGGATTGTAGTCTGAGGATGAGTGCTGAGGGTTGAGGATTGACGTTTGAGGACTGAGGGCTGAGGATTGAGGATTGAGAATTGAGGATTGAGGATTGAGGATTGAAGATTGAGGATTGGGTATTGAAGACTGAGTGTTGAGGGTTGAGTGATGAGAATTGATGTTTGTGGATAGAGATTTGAAGATCGCAGATTGAGTATTGCGTATTGAAAACTCTGAACTGAGGATATTCTATTGCGGATTGAGGATTGACAGCTGATTGTTGAGGACTGAGTGCTGAAGATTGAGGATTCAGGATTGAGGATTCAGGATTGTGGTTTGAGGACAGAGGATTGAGGAGTGAGGATTGAGGATTGAGGATTGACGATTGAGGATTGAAGATTGAGGATTGGGTACTGAGGATTGAACATTGAGGATTGAGGATTGAGGATTGAGGATTGAGGATTGAGGATTGAGGATTGAGGATTGAGGATTGAGGACTGAAGATTGAGGATTGGGCATTGAGGATTGAAGAATGAGGACTGAAGATTGAGGATTGGGTATTGAGGAATGAAGAATGAGGATTGAGGAATGAGGATTGAGGATTGAGCATTGAAGAAAGAGTATTGAGGATTGAAGATTGAGGATTGGGGATTGAGGATTGAGGATTGAGGATTGAAGATTGAGGATGACGGCTGAGGGTTGAGGATTGAGGTTTGAGGACTGAGGGCTGAGGATTGAGGATTGAGAATTGAGGATTGAGGATTGAGGATTGAGGATTGGGGATTGACGATTGAGGATTGAAGATTGAGGATTGGGTACTGAGGATTGAACATTGAGGATTGAGGATTGAGGGTTGAGGATTGAGGATTGAGGATTGAAGATTGAATATTGATGATTGAAGATTGAGGATTGAGGATTGAGGATTGAGGATTGAGGATTGAGGATGAGGGCTGAGGGTTGAGGATTGAGGTTTGAGGACTGAGGACTGAGGATTGAGGATTGAGGGTTGAGGATTGAGGATGAGAGCTGAGGGTTGAGGATTGTGGTTTGAGGACTGAGGGCTGAGGATTGAGGATTGAGAATTGAGGACTGAGGATTGAGGATTGAGGATTGAGGATTGAGGATTGAGGATTGAGGATTGAGGATTGAGGATTGAGAATTGAAGATTGAGTATTGGGGATTAAAAATTGAGAATTGAGGATTGAGGATTGATGATTGAGGATTGAAGATTGAGGATTGGGGACTGAGTGTTGAGGGTTGAGTGATGAGAATTGATGTTTGTGTATAGAGACTTGAAGATTGCAGGTTGAGTTTTGAGTATTGAAAGGTGTGAATTGATGATATTCTATTGAGGATTGAGGATTGACAACTGATTGTTGATGTCTGAGGTCTGAAGATTGAGGATTCAGGATTGAGGATTTAGGATTGAGGTTTGAGGACTGAGGATTGAGGATTGAGTATTGAGGATTGAGGATGGAGGACTGAGGATTGAAGATTGAGGATTGAGGATTGAGGATGAGGGCTGAGGGTTGAGGATTGAGGTTTGAGGACTGAAGACTGAGGATCGAGGATTGTGAATTGAGGATTGACGGTTGAGGATTGAGGATTGAGGATTGAAGATTGAGGATAGGGTATTGAGGATTGAACATTGACGATTGAGGGTTGAGGATTGAGGATTGAGGATTGAGGATTGAAGATTGAATATTGATGATTGAAGATTGAGGATTGAGGATTGATGGTTGAGGATTGAGGACGAGGACTGAGGGCTGAGTATTGATGTTTGTGGTCTGAGGATTGTGGATTGAGGATTGAGGATTGAGGATTGAGTATTGAGGATTGAGGATTGAAGACTGAGGATTGAAGATTGGGGATTGAGGATTGAGGATGAGGGATGAGGATTGAGGATTGAGGTTTGAGGGCTGAAGACTGAGGATCGAGGATTGAGAATTGAGGATTGAAGATTGAGGATTGAGGATTGAGGATTGAACATTGAGTATTGATGATTGAAGACTGACGATTGAGGATTGAGGATTGAGGATTGAGGATTGAGGATTGAGGATTGAAGATTGAATATTGATGATTGAAGATTGAGGATTAACGATTGAGGATTGAGGATTGAGGATTGAGGATGAGGGCTGAGGGTTGAGGATTGAGGTTTGAGGACTGAGGACTGAGGATTGAGGATTGAGGGTTGAAGATTGAGGATTTAGTATTGAGGATTGAAGATTGAGGATTGAGGATTGAGGATTGAGGATTGACGATGAGGTCTGAGGGTTGAGGATTGAGGATTGAGGATTGAGGATTGAGGATTGAGGATTGAAGATTGAATATTGATGATTGAAGATTGAGGATTGAGGATTGATGGTTGAGGATTGAGGACGAGGACTGAGGGCTGAGTATTGATGTTTGTGGTCTGAGGATTGTGGATTGAGGATTGAGGATTGAGGATTGAGTATTGAGGATTGAGGATTGAAGACTGAGGATTGAAGATTGAGGATTGAGGATTGAGGATGAGGGCTGAGGATTGAGGATTGAGGTTTGAGGACTGAAGACTGAGGATCGAGGATTGAGAATTGAGGATTGAAGATTGAGGATTGAGGATTGAGGATTGAAGATTGAGTATTGATGATTGAAGACTGACGATTGAGGATTGAGGATTGAGGATTGAGGATTGAGGATTGAGGATTGAAGATTGAGTATTGAGGTTGAAGATTGAGGACTGAGGATTGAGGATTGAGGATTGAGGATTGAAGTCTGAGGATGAGGGCTGAGGGTTGAGGATTGACGTTTGAGGACTGAGGGCTGAGGATTGAGGATTGAGAATTGAGGATTGAGGATTGAGGATTGAAGATTGAGGATTGGGTATTGAAGACTGAGTGTTGAGGGTTGAGTGATGAGAATTGATGTTTGTGGATAGAGATTTGAAGATCGCAGATTGAGTATTGCGTATTGAAAACTCTGAACTGAGGATATTCTATTGCGGATTGAGGATTGACAGCTGATTGTTGAGGACTGAGTGCTGAAGATTGAGGATTCAGGATTGAGGATTCAGGATTGTGGTTTGAGGACAGAGGATTGAGGAGTGAGGATTGAGGATTGAGGATTGACGATTGAGGATTGAAGATTGAGGATTGGGTACTGAGGATTGAACATTGAGGATTGAGGATTGAGGATTGAGGATTGAGGATTGAGGATTGAGGATTGAGGATTGAGGATTGAGGACTGAAGATTGAGGATTGGGCATTGAGGATTGAAGAATGAGGACTGAAGATTGAGGATTGGGTATTGAGGAACGAAGAATGAGGATTGAGGAATGAGGATTGAGGATTGAGCATTGAAGAAAGAGTATTGAGGATTGAAGATTGAGGATTGGGGATTGAGGATTGAGGATTGAGGATTGAAGATTGAGGATGACGGCTGAGGGTTGAGGATTGAGGTTTGAGGACTGAGGGCTGAGGATTGAGGATTGAGAATTGAGGATTGAGGATTGAGGATTGAGGATTGGGGATTGACGATTGAGGATTGAAGATTGAGGATTGGGTACTGAGGATTGAACATTGAGGAATGAGGATTGAGGGTTGAGGATTGAGGATTGAGGATTGAAGATTGAATATTGATGATTGAAGATTGAGGATTAACGATTGAGGATTGAGGATTGAGGATTGAGGATGAGGGCTGAGGGTTGAGGATTGAGGTTTGAGGACTGAGGACTGAGGATTGAGGATTGAGGGTTGAAGATTGAGGATTTAGTATTGAGGATTGAAGATTGAGGATTGAGGATTGAGGATTGAGGATTGACGATGAGGTCTGAGGGTTGAGGATTGAGGATTGAGGATTGAGGATTGAGGATGAGGGCTGAGGGTTGAGGATTGTGGTTTGAGGACTGAGGGCTGAGGATTGAGGATTGAGAATTGAGGACTGAGGATTGAGGATTGAGGATTGAGGATTGAGGATTGAGGATTGAGGATTGAGGATTGAGAATTGAAGATTGAGTATTGGGGATTAAAAATTGAGAATTGAGGATTGAGGATTGATGATTGAGGATTGAAGATTGAGGATTGGGGACTGAGTGTTGAGGGTTGAGTGATGAGAATTGATGTTTGTGTATAGAGACTTGAAGATTGCAGGTTGAGTTTTGAGTATTGAAAGGTGTGAATTGATGATATTCTATTGAGGATTGAGGATTGACAACTGATTGTTGATGTCTGAGGTCTGAAGATTGAGGATTCAGGATTGAGGATTTAGGATTGAGGTTTGAGGACTGAGGATTGAGGATTGAGTATTGAGGATTGAGGATGGAGGACTGAGGATTGAAGATTGAGGATTGAGGATTGAGGATGAGGGCTGAGGGTTGAGGATTGAGGTTTGAGGACTGAAGACTGAGGATCGAGGATTGTGAATTGAGGATTGACGGTTGAGGATTGAGGATTGAGGATTGAAGATTGAGGATAGGGTATTGAGGATTGAACATTGACGGTTGAGGGTTGAGGATTGAGGATTGAGGATTGAGGATTGAAGATTGAATATTGATGATTGAAGATTGAGGATTGAGGACTGAGGGTTGAGGATTGAGGACGAGGACTGAGGGCTGAGTATTGATGTTTGTGGTCTGAGGATTGTGGATTGAGGATTGAGGATTGAGGATTGAGTATTGAGGATTGAGGATTGAAGACTGAGGATTGAAGATTGGGGATTGAGGATTGAGGATGAGGGCTGAGGATTGAGGATTGAGGTTTGAGGGCTGAAGACTGAGGATCGAGGATTGAGAATTGAGGATTGAAGATTGAGGATTGAGGATTGAGGATTGAACATTGAGTATTGATGATTGAAGACTGACGATTGAGTATTGAGGATTGAGGATTGAGGATTGAGGATTGAGGATTGAAGATTGAGTATTGAGGTTGAAGATTGAGGACTGAGGATTGAGGATTGAGGATTGAGGATTGAAGTCTGAGGATGAGGGCTGAGGGTTGAGGATTGACGTTTGAGGACTGAGGGCTGAGGATTGAGGATTGAGAATTGAGGATTGAGGATTGAGGATTGAAGATTGAGGATTGGGTATTGAGGACTGAGTGTTGAGGGTTGAGTGATGAGAATTGATGTTTTTGGATAGAGATTTGAAGATCGCAGATTGAGTATTGCGTATTGAAAACTCTGAACTGAGGATATTCTATTGCGGATTGAGGATTGACAGCTGATTGTTGAGGACTGAGTGCTGAAGATTGAGGATTCAGGATTGAGGATTCAGGATTGTGGTTTGAGGACAGAGGATTGAGGATTGAGGATTGAGGATTGAGGATTGACGATTGAGGATTGAAGATTGAGGATTGGGTACTGAGGATTGAACATTGAGGATTGAGGATTGAGGATTGAGGATTGAGGATTGAGGATTGAGGATTGAAGATTGAGTATTGAGGTTGAAGATTGAGGACTGAGGATTGAGGATTGAGGATTGAGGATTGAAGTCTGAGGATGAGGGCTGAGGGTTGAGGATTGACGTTTGAGGACTGAGGGCTGAGGATTGAGGATTGAGAATTGAGGATTGAGGATTGAGGATTGAAGATTGAGGATTGGGTATTGAGGACTGAGTGTTGAGGGTTGAGTGATGAGAATTGATGTTTGTGGATAGAGATTTGAAGATCGCAGATTGAGTATTGCGTATTGAAAACTCTGAACTCAGGATATTCTATTGCGGATTGAGGATTGACAGCTGATTGTTGAGGACTGAGTGCTGAAGATTGAGGATTCAGGATTGAGGATTCAGGATCGTGGTTTGAGGACAGAGGATTGAGGATTGAGAATTGAGGATTGAGGATTGACGATTGAGGATTGAAGATTGAGGATTGGGTACTGAGGATTGAACATTGAGGATTGAGGATTGAGGATTGAGGATTGAGGATTGAGGATTGAGGATTGAGGATTGAGGATTGAGGACTGAAGATTGAGGATTGGGCATTGAGGATTGAAGAATGAGGACTGAAGATTGAGGATTTTGTATTGAGGAATGAAGAATGAGGATTGAGGAATGAGGATTGAGGATTGAGCATTGAAGAAAGAGTATTGAGGATTGAAGATTGAGGATTGGGGATTGAGGATTGAGGATTGAGGATTGAAGATTGAGGATGACGGCTGAGGGTTGAGGATTGAGGTTTGAGGACTGAGGGCTGAGGATTGAGGATTGAGAATTGAGGATTGAGGATTGAGGATTGAGGATTGGGGATTGACGATTGAGGATTGAAGATTGAGGATTGGGTACTGAGGATTGAACATTGAGGATTGAGGATTGAGGGTTGGTGGTTGAGGATTGAGGATTGAAGATTGAATATTGATGATTGAAGATTGAGGATTGAGGATTGAGGATTGAGGATTGAGGATTGAGGATGAGGGCTGAGGGTTGAGGATTGAGGTTTGAGGACTGAGGACTGAGGATTGAGGATTGAGGGTTGAAGATTGAGGATTCAGTATTGAGGATTGAAGATTGAGGATTGAGGATTGAGGATTGAGGATTGACGATGAGGTCTGAGGGTTGAGGATTGAGGATTGAGGATTGAGGATTGAGGATGAGGGCTGAGGGTTGAGGATTGTGGTTTGAGGACTGAGGGCTGAGGATTGAGGATTGAGAATTGAGGACTGAGGATTGAGGATTGAGGATTGAGGATTGAGGATTGAGGATTGAGGATTGAGGATTCAGGATTGAGAATTGAAGATTGAGTATTGGGGATTAAAAATTGAGAATTGAGGATTGAGGATTGATGATTGAGGATTGAAGATTGAGGATTGGGGACTGAGTGTTCAGGGTTGAGTGATGAGAATTGATGTTTGTGGATAGAGATTTGAAGATTGCAGGTTGAGCTTTGAGTATTGAAAGCTGTGAATTGATGATATTCTATTGAGGATTGAGGATTGACAACTGATTGTTGATGTCTGAGGTCTGAAGATTGAGGATTCAGGATTGAGGATTCAGGATTGAGGTTTGAGGACTGAGGATTGAGGATTGAGGATTGAGGATTGTGGATGGAGGACTGAGGATTGAAGATTGAGGATTGAGGATTGAGGATGAGGGCTGAGGGTTGAGGACTGTGGTTTGAGGACTGAAGACTGAGGATCGAGGATTGAGAATTGAGGATTGACGATTGAGGATTGAGGATTGAAGATTGAGTATTGGGGATTAAAGATTGTGAATTGAGGATTGAGGATTGATGATTGAGGATGGAAGATTGACGATTGAGGATTGAGGATTGAGGATTGAGGATTGAGGATTGAGGATTGAAGATTGAGTATTGAGGATTGAAGATTGAGGATTGAGGATTGAGGATTGAGGATTGATGATTGAAGTTTGAGGACGAGGGCTGAGGGTTGAGGATTGAGGGTTGAGGAATGAGGGCTGAGGATTGAGGATTGAGAATTGAGGATTGAGGATTGAGTATTGAAGATTGAGGATTCAGTATTGAGGATTGAAGATTGAGGATTGAAGATTGAGGATTGAGGATTGAGGATGAGGGCTGAGGATTGAGGATTGAGGTTTGAGGACTGAAGACTGAGGATCGAGGATTGAGAATTGAGGATTGAAGATTGAGGATTGAGGATTGAGGATTGAAGAATGAGGACTGAAGATTGAGGATTGGGTATTGAGGAATGAAGAATGAGGATTGAGGAATGAGGATTGAGGATTGAGCATTGAAGAAAGAGTATTGAGGATTGAAGATTGAGGATTGGGGATTGAGGATTGAGGATTGAGGATTGAAGATTGAGGATGACGGCTGAGGGTTGAGGATTGAGGTTTGAGGACTGAGGGCTGAGGATTGAGGATTGAGAATTGAGGATTGAGGATTGAGGATTGAGGATTGGGGATTGACGATTGAGGATTGAAGATTGAGGATTGGGTACTGAAGATTGAACATTGAGGATTGAGGATTGAGGGTTGAGGATTGAGGATTGAGGATTGAAGATTGAATATTGATGATTGAAGATTGAGGATTGAGGATTGAGGATTGAGGATTGAGGATTGAGGATCGAGGATTGAAGATTGAGGATGAGGGCTGAGGGTTGAGGATTGAGGTTTGAGGACTGAGGGCTGAGGATTGAGGATTGAGAATTGAGGACTGAGGATTGAGGATTGAGGATTGAGGATTGAGGATTGAGGATTGAGGATTGATGATTGAGGATTGAAGATTGAGGATTGGGGACTTAGTGTTGAGGGTTGAGTGATGAGAATTGATGTTTGTGGATAGAGATTTGAAGATTGCAGGTTGAGTTTTGAGTATTGAAAGGTGTGAATTGATGATATTCTATTGAGGATTGAGGATTGACAGCTGATTGTTGATGTCTGAGGTCTGAAGGTTGAGGATTCAGGATTGAGGATTCAGGATTGAGGTTTGAGGACTGAGGATTGAGGATTGAGGATTGAGGATTGAGGATTGAGGATTCAGGATTGAGAATTGAAGATTGAGTATTGGGGATTAAAAATTGAGAATTGAGGATTGAGGATTGATGATTGAGGATTGAAGATTGAGGATTGGGGACTGAGTGTTCAGGGTTGAGTGATGAGAATTGATGTTTGTGGATAGAGATTTGAAGATTGCAGGTTGAGCTTTGAGTATTGAAAGCTGTGAATTGATGATATTCTATTGAGGATTGAGGATTGACAACTGATTGTTGATGTCTGAGGTCTGAAGATTGAGGATTCAGGATTGAGGATTCAGGATTGAGGTTTGAGGACTGAGGATTGAGGATTGAGGATTGAGGATTGTGGATGGAGGACTGAGGATTGAAGATTGAGGATTGAGGATTGAGGATGAGGGCTGAGGGTTGAGGACTGTGGTTTGAGGACTGAAGACTGAGGATCGAGGATTGAGAATTGAGGATTGACGATTGAGGATTGAGGATTGAAGATTGAGTATTGGGGATTAAAGATTGTGAATTGAGGATTGAGGATTGATGATTGAGGATGGAAGATTGACGATTGAGGATTGAGGATTGAGGATTGAGGATTGAGGATTGAGGATTGAAGATTGAGTATTGAGGATTGAAGATTGAGGATTGAGGATTGAGGATTGAGGATTGATGATTGAAGTTTGAGGACGAGGGCTGAGGGTTGAGGATTGAGGGTTGAGGAATGAGGGCTGAGGATTGAGGATTGAGAATTGAGGATTGAGGATTGAGTATTGAAGATTGAGGATTCAGTATTGAGGATTGAAGATTGAGGATTGAGGATTGAGGATTGAGGATTGAGGATTGACGATGAGGTCTGAGGGTTGAGGATTGAGGATTGAGGATTGGGGCCTGAGTGTTGAGGGTTGAGTGATGAGAATTGATGTTTGTGGATAGAGATTTGAAGATTGCAGGTTGAGCTTTGAGTATTGAAAGGTGTGAATTGATGATATTCTATTGAGGATTGAGGATTGACAACTGATTGTTGAGGTCTGATTTCTGAAGATTGAGGATTCAGGATTGAGGATTCAGGATTGAGGTTTGAGGACTGAGGATTGAGGATTGAGGATTGAGGATTGAGGATTGAGGACTGAGGATTGAAGATTGAGGATTGAGGATTGAGGATGAGGGCTGAGGATTGAGGATTTAGGTTTGAGGACTGAAGACTGAGGATCGAGGATTGAGAATTGAGGATTGAAGATTGAGGATTGACGATTGAGGATTGACGATTGAGTATTGATGATTGAAGACTGACGATTGAGGATTGAGGATTGAGGATTGAGGATTGAGGATGAGGGCTGAGGGTTGAGGATTGAGGTTTGAGGACTGAAGACTGAGGATTGAGGATTGAGGATTGAAGATTGAGGATTCAGTATTGAGGATTGAAGATTGAGGATTGAGGATTGAGGATTGAGGATTGGCGATGAGGTCTGAGGGTTGAGGATTGAGGATTGAGGATTGAGGATAGAGGATGAGGGCTGAGGGTTGAGGATTGTGGTTTGAGGACTGAGGGCTGAGGGTTGAGGATTGAGAATTGAGGACTGAGGATTGAGGATTGAGGATTGAGGATTGAGGATTGAGGATTGAGGATTGAGGATTGAGAATTGAAGATTGAGTATTGGGGATTAAATATTGAGAATTGAGGATTGAGGATTGATGATTGAGGATTGAAGATTGAGGATTGGGGACTGAGTGTTGAGGGTTGAGTGATGAGAATTGATGTTTGTGTATAGAGACTTGAAGCTTGCAGGTTGAGTTTTGAGTATTGAAAGGTGTGAATTGATGATATTCTATTGAGGATTGAGGATTGACAACTGATTGTTGACGTCTGAGGTCTGAAGATTGAGGATTCAGGATTGAGGATTTAGGATTGAGGTTTGAGGACTGAGGATTGAGGATTGAGTATTGAGGATTGAGGATGGAGGACTGAGGATTGAAGATTGAGGATTGAGGATTGAGGATGAGGGCTGAGGGTTGAGGATTGAGGCTTGAGGACTGAAGACTGAGGATCGAGGATTGTGAATTGAGGATTGACGGTTGAGGATTGAGGATTGAGGATTGAAGATTGAGGATAGGGTATTGAGGATTGAACATTGACGATTGAGGGTTGAGGATTGAGGATTGAGGATTGAGGATTGAAGATTGAATATTGATGATTGAAGATTGAGGATTGAGGATTGAGGGTTGAGGATTGAGGACGAGGACTGAGGGCTGAGTATTGATGTTTGTGGTCTGAGGGTTCTGGATTGAGGATTGAGGATTGAGGATTGAGTATTGAGGATTGAGGATTGAAGACTGAGGATTGAAGATTGAGGATTGAGGATTGAGGATGAGGGCTGAGGATTGAGGATTGAGGTTTGAGCACTGAAGAGTGAGGATCGAGGATTGAGAATTGAGGATTGAAGATTGCGGATTGAGGATTGAGGATTGAAGATTGAGTATTGATGATTGAAGACTGACGATTGAGGATTGAGGATTGAGGATTGAGGATTGAGGATTGAGGATTGAAGATTGAGTATTGAGGTTGAAGATTGAGGACTGAGGATTGAGGATTGAGGATTGAGGATTGTAGTCTGAGGATGAGTGCTGAGGGTTGAGGATTGACGTTTGAGGACTGAGGGCTGAGGATTGAGGATTGAGAATTGAGGATTGAGGATTGAGGATTGAAGATTGAGGATTGGGTATTGAAGACTGAGTGTTGAGGGTTGAGTGATGAGAATTGATGTTTGTGGATAGAGATTTGAAGATCGCAGATTGAGTATTGCGTATTGAAAACTCTGAACTGAGGATATTCTATTGCGGATTGAGGATTGACAGCTGATTGTTGAGGACTGAGTGCTGAAGATTGAGGATTCAGGATTGAGGATTCAGGATTGTGGTTTGAGGACAGAGGATTGAGGAGTGAGGATTGAGGATTGAGGATTGACGATTGAGGATTGAAGATTGAGGATTGGGTACTGAGGATTGAACATTGAGGATTGAGGATTGAGGATTGAGGATTGAGGATTGAGGATTGAGGATTGAGGATTGAGGATTGAGGACTGAAGATTGAGGATTGGGCATTGAGGATTGAAGAATGAGGACTGAAGATTGAGGATTGGGTATTGAGGAATGAAGAATGAGGATTGAGGAATGAGGATTGAGGATTGAGCATTGAAGAAAGAGTATTGAGGATTGAAGATTGAGGATTGGGGATTGAGGATTGAGGATTGAGGATTGAAGATTGAGGATGACGGCTGAGGGTTGAGGATTGAGGTTTGAGGACTGAGGGCTGAGGATTGAGGATTGAGAATTGAGGATTGAGGATTGAGGATTGAGGATTGGGGATTGACGATTGAGGATTGAAGATTGAGGATTGGGTACTGAGGATTGAACATTGAGGATTGAGGATTGAGGGTTGAGGATTGAGGATTGAGGATTGAAGATTGAATATTGATGATTGAAGATTGAGGATTGAGGATTGAGGATTGAGGATTGAGGATTGAGGATTGAGGATGAGGGCTGAGGGTTGAGGATTGAGGTTTGAGGACTGAGGACTGAGGATTGAGGATTGAGGGTTGAGGATTGAGGATGAGAGCTGAGGGTTGAGGATTGTGGTTTGAGGACTGAGGGCTGAGGATTGAGGATTGAGAATTGAGGACTGAGGATTGAGGATTGAGGATTGAGGATTGAGGATTGAGGATTGAGGATTGAGGATTGAGGATTGAGAATTGAAGATTGAGTATTGGGGATTAAAAATTGAGAATTGAGGATTGAGGATTGATGATTGAGGATTGAAGATTGAGGATTGGGGACTGAGTGTTGAGGGTTGAGTGATGAGAATTGATGTTTGTGTATAGAGACTTGAAGATTGCAGGTTGAGTTTTGAGTATTGAAAGGTGTGAATTGATGATATTCTATTGAGGATTGAGGATTGACAACTGATTGTTGATGTCTGAGGTCTGAAGATTGAGGATTCAGGATTGAGGATTTAGGATTGAGGTTTGAGGACTGAGGATTGAGGATTGAGTATTGAGGATTGAGGATGGAGGACTGAGGATTGAAGATTGAGGATTGAGGATTGAGGATGAGGGCTGAGGGTTGAGGATTGAGGTTTGAGGACTGAAGACTGAGGATCGAGGATTGTGAATTGAGGATTGACGGTTGAGGATTGAGGATTGAGGATTGAAGATTGAGGATAGGGTATTGAGGATTGAACATTGACGATTGAGGGTTGAGGATTGAGGATTGAGGATTGAGGATTGAAGATTGAATATTGATGATTGAAGATTGAGGATTGAGGATTGAGGGTTGAGGATTGAGGACGAGGACTGAGGGCTGAGTATTGATGTTTGTGGTCTGAGGATTGTGGATTGAGGATTGAGGATTGAGGATTGAGTATTGAGGATTGAGGATTGAAGACTGAGGATTGAAGATTGAGGATTGAGGATTGAGGATGAGGGCTGAGGATTGAGGATTGAGGTTTGAGGACTGAAGACTGAGGATCGAGGATTGAGAATTGAGGATTGAAGATTGAGGATTGAGGATTGAGGATTGAAGAATGAGGACTGAAGATTGAGGATTGGGTATTGAGGAATGAAGAATGAGGATTGAGGAATGAGGATTGAGGATTGAGCATTGAAGAAAGAGTATTGAGGATTGAAGATTGAGGATTGGGGATTGAGGATTGAGGATTGAGGATTGAAGACTCAGGATGACGGCTGAGGGTTGAGGATTGCGGTTTGAGAACTGAGGGCTGAGGATTGAGGATTGAGAATTGAGGATTGAGGATTGAGGATTGAGGATTGGGGATTGACGATTGAGGATTGAAGATTGAGGATTGGGTACTGAGGATTGAACATTGAGGATTGAGGATTGAGGGTTGAGGATTGAGGATTGAGGATTGAAGATTGAATATTGATGATTGAAGATTGAGGATTGAGGATTGAGGATTGAGGATTGAGGATTGAGGATCGAGGATTGAAGATTGAGGATTGGGGACTTAGTGTTGAGGGTTGAGTTATGAGAATTGATGTTTGTGGATAGAGATTTGAAGATTGCAGGTTGAGTTTTGAGTATTGAAAGGTGTGAATTGATGATATTCTATTGAGGATTGAGGATTGACAGCTGATTGTTGATGTCTGAGGTCTGAAGGTTGAGGATTCAGGATTGAGGATTCAGGATTGAGGTTTGAGGACTGAGGATTGAGGATTGAGGATTGAGGATTGAGGATTGAGGACTGAGGATTGAAGATTGAGGATTGAGGATTGAGGATGAGGGCTGCGGGTTGAGGATTGAGGTTTGAGGACTGAAGACTGAGGATCGAGGATTGAGAATTGAGGATTCACGATTGAGGATTGAGGATTGAAGATTGAGTATTGGGGATTAAAGATTGTGAATTGAGGATTGAGGATTGATGATTGAGGATGGAAGATTGATGATTGAGGATTGAGGATTGAGGATTGAGGATTGAGTATTGAGGATTGAAGATTGAGTATTGAGGATTGAAGATTGAGGATTGAGGATTGAGGATTGAGGATTGATGATTGAAGTTTGAGGACGAGTGCTGAGGGTTGAGGATTGAGGTTTGAGGAATGAGGGCTGAGGATTGAGGATTGAGAATTGAGGATTGAGGATTGAGGATTGAAGATTGAGGATTCTGTATTGAGGATTGAAGATTGAGGATTGAGGATTGAGGATTGAGGATTGAGGATTGACGATGAGGTCTGAGGGTTGAGGATTGAGGATTGAGGGTTGAGGATTGAGGACGAGGACTGAGGGCTGAGTATTGATGTTTGTGGTCTGAGGATTGTGGATTGAGGATTGAGGATTGAGGATTGAGTATTGAGGATTGAGGATTGAAGACTGAGGATTGAAGATTGAGGATTGAGGATTGAGGATGAGGGCTGAGGATTGAGGATTGAGGTTTGAGGACTGAAGACTGAGGATCGAGGATTGAGAATTGAGGATTGAAGATTGAGGATTGAGGATTGAGGATTGAAGAATGAGGACTGAAGATTGAGGATTGGGTATTGAGGAATGAAGAATGAGGATTGAGGAATGAGGATTGAGGATTGAGCATTGAAGAAAGAGTATTGAGGATTGAAGATTGAGGATTGGGGATTGAGGATTGAGGATTGAGGATTGAAGACTCAGGATGACGGCTGAGGGTTGAGGATTGCGGTTTGAGAACTGAGGGCTGAGGATTGAGGATTGAGAATTGAGGATTGAGGATTGAGGATTGAGGATTGGGGATTGACGATTGAGGATTGAAGATTGAGGATTGGGTACTGAGGATTGAACATTGAGGATTGAGGATTGAGGGTTGAGGATTGAGGATTGAGGATTGAAGATTGAATATTGATGATTGAAGATTGAGGATTGAGGATTGAGGATTGAGGATTGAGGATTGAGGATCGAGGATTGAAGATTGAGGATGAGGGCTGAGGGTTGAGGATTGAGGTTTGAGGACTGAGGGCTGAGGATTGAGGATTGAGAATTGAGGACTGAGGATTGAGGATTGAGGATTGAGGATTGAGGATTGAGGATTGAGGATTGATGATTGAGGATTGAAGATTGAGGATTGGGGACTTAGTGTTGAGGGTTGAGTTATGAGAATTGATGTTTGTGGATAGAGATTTGAAGATTGCAGGTTGAGTTTTGAGTATTGAAAGGTGTGAATTGATGATATTCTATTGAGGATTGAGGATTGACAGCTGATTGTTGATGTCTGAGGTCTGAAGGTTGAGGATTCAGGATTGAGGATTCAGGATTGAGGTTTGAGGACTGAGGATTGAGGATTGAGGATTGAGGATTGAGGATTGAGGACTGAGGATTGAAGATTGAGGATTGAGGATTGAGGATGAGGGCTGCGGGTTGAGGATTGAGGTTTGAGGACTGAAGACTGAGGATCGAGGATTGAGAATTGAGGATTCACGATTGAGGATTGAGGATTGAAGATTGAGTATTGGGGATTAAAGATTGTGAATTGAGGATTGAGGATTGATGATTGAGGATGGAAGATTGATGATTGAGGATTGAGGATTGAGGATTGAGGATTGAGTATTGAGGATTGAAGATTGAGTATTGAGGATTGAAGATTGAGGATTGAGGATTGAGGATTGAGGATTGATGATTGAAGATTGAGGACGAGTGCTGAGGGTTGAGGATTGAGGTTTGAGGAATGAGGGCTGAGGATTGAGGATTGAGAATTGAGGATTGAGGATTGAGGATTGAAGATTGAGGATTCTGTATTGAGGATTGAAGATTGAGGATTGAGGATTGAGGATTGAGGATTGAGGATTGACGATGAGGTCTGAGGGTTGAGGATTGAGGATTGAGGATTGAGGATTGAGGATGAGGGCTGATGGTTGAGGATTGAGGTTTGAGGACTGAGGGCTGAGGATTGAGGATTGAGAATTGAGGACTGAGGATTGAGGACTGAGGATTGAGGATTGAGGATTGAGGATTGAGGATTGAGGATTCAGGATTGAGAATTGAAGATTGAGTATTGGGGATTAAAAATTGAGAATTGAGGATTGAGGATTGATGATTGAGGATTGAAGATTGAGGATTGGGGACTGAGTGTTCAGGGTTGAGTGATGAGAATTGATGTTTGTGGATAGAGATTTGAAGATTGCAGGATGAGCTTTGAGTATTGAAAGCTGTGAATTGATGATATTCTATTGAGGATTGAGGATTGACAACTGATTGTTGATGTCTGAGGTCTGAAGATTGAGGATTCAGGATTGAGGATTCAGGATTGAGGTTTGAGGACTGAGGATTGAGGATTGAGGATTGAGGATTGTGGATGGAGGACTGAGGATTGAAGATTGAGGATTGAGGATTGAGGATGAGGGCTGAGGGTTGAGGACTGTGGTTTGAGGACTGAAGACTGAGGATCGAGGATTGAGAATTGAGGATTGACGATTGAGGATTGAGGATTGAAGATTGAGTATTGGGGATTAAAGATTGTGAATTGAGGATTGAGGATTGATGATTGAGGATGGAAGATTGACGATTGAGGATTGAGGATTGAGGATTGAGGATTGAGGATTGAGGATTGAAGATTGAGTATTGAGGATTGAAGATTGAGGATTGAGGATTGAGGATGAGGGCTGAGGATTGAGGATTGAGGTT
This sequence comes from Calliopsis andreniformis, assembly GCF_051401765.1. NCBI lineage: Eukaryota > Metazoa > Arthropoda > Insecta > Hymenoptera > Andrenidae > Calliopsis > Calliopsis andreniformis. Next base: position 522,902 of record NW_027480664.1, read on the forward strand.
TGAGGACTGAAGACTGAGGATCGAGGATTGAGAATTGAGGATTGAAGATTGAGGATTGAGGATTGAGGATTGAAGAATGAGGACTGAAGATTGAGGATTGGGTATTGAGGAATGAAGAATGAGGATTGAGGAATGAGGATTGAGGATTGAGCATTGAAGAAAGAGTATTGAGGATTGAAGATTGAGGATTGGGGATTGAGGATTGAGGATTGAGGATTGAAGACTGAGGATGACGGCTGAGGGTTGAGGATTGAGGTTTGAGGACTGAGGGCTGAGGATTGAGGATTGAGAATTGAGGATTGAGGATTGAGGATTGAGGATTGGGGATTGACGATTGAGGATTGAAGATTGAGGATTGGGTACTGAGGATTGAACATTGAGGATTGAGGATTGAGGGTTGAGGATTGAGGATTGAGGATTGAAGATTGAATATTGATGATTGAAGATTGAGGATTGAGGATTGAGGATTGAGGATTGAGGATTGAGGATCGAGGATTGAAGATTGAGGATGAGGGCTGAGGGTTGAGGATTGAGGTTTGAGGACTGAGGGCTGAGGATTGAGGATTGAGAATTGAGGACTGAGGATTGAGGATTGAGGATTGAGGATTGAGGATTGAGGATTGAGGATTGATGATTGAGGATTGAAGATTGAGGATTGGGGACTTAGTGTTGAGGGTTGAGTGATGAGAATTGATGTTTGTGGATAGAGATTTGAAGATTGCAGGTTCAGTTTTGAGTATTGAAAGGTGTGAATTGATGATATTCTATTGAGGATTGAGGATTGACAGCTGATTGTTGATGTCTGAGGTCTGAAGGTTGAGGATTCAGGATTGAGGATTCAGGATTGAGGTTTGAGGACTGAGGATTGAGGATTGAGGATTGAGGATTGAGGATTGAGGACTGAGGATTGAAGATTGAGGATTGAGGATTGAGGATGAGGGCTGCGGGTTGAGGATTGAGGTTTGAGGACTGAAGACTGAGGATCGAGGATTGAGAATTGAGGATTCACGATTGAGGATTGAGGATTGAAGATTGAGTATTGGGGATTAAAGATTGTGAATTGAGGATTGAGGATTGATGATTGAGGATGGAAGATTGATGATTGAGGATTGAGGATTGAGGATTGAGGATTGAGTATTGAGGATTGAAGATTGAGTATTGAGGATTGAAGATTGAGGATTGAGGATTGAGGATTGAGGATTGATGATTGAAGTTTGAGGACGAGTGCTGAGGGTTGAGGATTGAGGTTTGAGGAATGAGGGCTGAGGATTGAGGATTGAGAATTGAGGATTGAGGATTGAGGATTGAAGATTGAGGATTCTGTATTGAGGATTGAAGATTGAGGTTTGAGGATTGAGGATTGAGGATTGAGGATTGACGATGAGGTCTGAGGGTTGAGGATTGAGGATTGAGGATTGAGGATTGAGGATGAGGGCTGATGGTTGAGGATTGAGGTTTGAGGACTGAGGGCTGAGGATTGAGGATTGAGAATTGAGGACTGAGGATTGAGGACTGAGGATTGAGGATTGAGGATTGAGGATTGAGGATTGAGGATTGAGGATTGAGGATTCAGGATTGAGAATTGAAGATTGAGTATTGGGGATTAAAAATTGAGAATTGAGGATTGAGGATTGATGATTGAGGATTGAAGATTGAGGATTGGGGACTGAGTGTTCAGGGTTGAGTGATGAGAATTGATGTTTGTGGATAGAGATTTGAAGATTGCAGGTTGAGCTTTGAGTATTGAAAGCTGTGAATTGATGATATTCTATTGAGGATTGAGGATTGACAACTGATTGTTGATGTCTGAGGTCTGAAGATTGAGGATTCAGGATTGAGGATTCAGGATTGAGGTTTGAGGACTGAGGATTGAGGATTGAGGATTGAGGATTGTGGATGGAGGACTGAGGATTGAAGATTGAGGATTGAGGATTGAGGATGAGGGCTGAGGGTTGAGGACTGTGGTTTGAGGACTGAAGACTGAGGATCGAGGATTGAGAATTGAGGATTGACGATTGAGGATTGAGGATTGAAGATTGAGTATTGGGGATTAAAGATTGTGAATTGAGGATTGAGGATTGATGATTGAGGATGGAAGATTGACGATTGAGGATTGAGGATTGAGGATTGAGGATTGAGGATTGAGGATTGAAGATTGAGTATTGAGGATTGAAGATTGAGGATTGAGGATTGAGGATTGAGGATTGATGATTGAAGTTTGAGGACGAGGGCTGAGGGTTGAGGATTGAGGGTTGAGGAATGAGGGCTGAGGATTGAGGATTGAGAATTGAGGATTGAGGATTGAGTATTGAAGATTGAGGATTCAGTATTGAGGATTGAAGATTGAGGATTGAGGATTGAGGATTGAGGATTGAGGATTGACGATGAGGTCTGAGGGTTGAGGATTGAGGATTGAGGATTGGGGCCTGAGTGTTGAGGGTTGAGTGATGAGAATTGATGTTTGTGGATAGAGATTTGAAGATTGCAGGTTGAGCTTTGAGTATTGAAAGGTGTGAATTGATGATATTCTATTGAGGATTGAGGATTGACAACTGATTGTTGAGGTGTGATTTCTGAAGATTGAGGATTCAGGATTGAGGATTCAGGATTGAGGTTTGAGGACTGAGGATTGAGGATTGAGGATTGAGGATTGAGGATTGAGGACTGAGGATTGAAGATTGAGGATTGAGGATTGAGGATGAGGGCTGAGGATTGAGGATTTAGGTTTGAGGACTGAAGACTGAGGATCGAGGATTGAGAATTGAGGATTGAAGATTGAGGATTGAGGATTGAGGATTGAAGATTGAGTATTGATGATTGAAGACTGACGATTGAGGATTGAGGATTGAGGATTGAGGATTGAGGATGAGGGCTGAGGGTTGAGGATTGAGGTTTGAGGACTGAAGACTGAGGATTGAGGATTGAGGATTGAAGATTGAGGATTCAGTATTGAGGATTGAAGATTGAGGATTGAGGATTGAGGATTGAGGATTGACGATGAGGTCTGAGGGTTGAGGATTGAGGTTTGAGGACTGAGGGCTGAGGATTGAGGATTGAGAATTGAGGATTGAGGATTGAGGATTGAGGATTGGGGATTGACGATTGAGGATTGAAGATTGAGGATTGGGTACTGAGGATTGAACATTGAGGATTGAGGATTGAGGGTTGAGGATTGAGGATTGAGGATTGAAGATTGAATATTGATGATTGAAGATTGAGGATTGAGGATTGAGGATTGAGGATTGAGGATTGAGGATGAGGGCTGAGGGTTGAGGATTGAGGTTTGAGGACTGAGGACTGAGGATTGAGGATTGAGGGTTGAAGATTGAGGATTCAGTATTGAGGATTGAAGATTGAGGATTGAGGATTGAGGATTGAGGATTGACGATGAGGTCTGAGGGTTGAGGATTGAGGATTGAGGATTGAGGATTGAGGATGAGAGCTGAGGGTTGAGGATTGTGGTTTGAGGACTGAGGGCTGAGGATTGAGGATTGAGAATTGAGGACTGAGGATTGAGGATTGAGGATTGAGGATTGAGGATTGAGGATTGAGGATTGAGGATTGAGAATTGAAGATTGAGTATTGGGGATTAAAAATTGAGAATTGAGGATTGAGGATTGATGATTGAGGATTGAAGATTGAGGATTGGGGACTGAGTGTTGAGGGTTGAGTGATGAGAATTGATGTTTGTGTATAGAGACTTGAAGATTGCAGGTTGAGTTTTGAGTATTGAAAGGTGTGAATTGATGATATTCTATTGAGGATTGAGGATTGACAACTGATTGTTGATGTCTGAGGTCTGAAGATTGAGGATTCAGGATTGAGGATTTAGGATTGAGGTTTGAGGAATGAGGATTGAGGATTGAGTATTGAGGATTGAGGATGGAGGACTGAGGATTGAAGATTGAGGATTGAGGATTGAGGATGAGGGCTGAGGGTTGAGGATTGAGGTTTGAGGACTGAAGACTGAGGATCGAGGATTGTGAATTGAGGATTGACGGTTGAGGATTGAGGATTGAGGATTGAAGATTGAGGATAGGGTATTGAGGATTGAACATTGACGATTGAGGGTTGAGGATTGAGGATTGAGGATTGAGGATTGAAGATTGAATATTGATGATTGAAGATTGAGGATTGAGGACTGAGGGTTGAGGCCTGAGGACGAGGACTGAGGGCTGAGTATTGATGTTTGTGGTCTGAGGATTGTGGATTGAGGATTGAGGATTGAGGATTGAGTATTGAGGATTGAGGATTGAAGACTGAGGATTGAAGATTGAGGATTGAGGATTGAGGATGAGGGCTGAGGATTGAGGATTGAGGTTTGAGGACTGAAGACTGAGGATCGAGGATTGAGAATTGAGGATTGAAGATTGAGGATTGAGGATTGAGGATTGAACATTGAGTATTGATGATTGAAGACTGACGATTGAGGATTGAGGATTGAGGATTGAGGATTGAGGATTGAGGATTGAAGATTGAGTATTGAGGTTGAAGATTGAGGACTGAGGATTGAGGATTGCGGATTGAGGATTGAAGTCTGAGGATGAGGGCTGAGGGTTGAGGATTGACGTTTGAGGACTGAGGGCTGAGGATTGAGGATTGAGAATTGAGGATTGAGGATTGAGGATTGAAGATTGAGGATTGGGTATTGAGGACTGAGTGTTGAGGGTTGAGTGATGAGAATTGATGTTTGTGGATAGAGATTTGAAGATCGCAGATTGAGTATTGCGTATTGAAAACTCTGAACTGAGGATATTCTATTGCGGATTGAGGATTGACAGCTGATTGTTGAGGACTGAGTGCTGAAGATTGAGGATTCAGGATTGAGGATTGAGGATTGAGGATGAGGGCTGAGGGTTGAGGATTGAGGTTTGAGGACTGAGGACTGAGGATTGAGGATTGAGGATTGAAGATTGAGGATTCAGTATTGAGGATTGAAGATTGAGGATTGAGGATTGAGGATTGAGGATTGACGATGAGGTCTGAGGGTTGAGGATTGAGGATTGAGGATTGAGGATAGAGGATGAGGGCTGAGGGTTGAGGATTGTGGTTTGAGGACTGAGGGCTGAGGGTTGAGGATTGAGAATTGAGGACTGAGGATTGAGGATTGAGGATTGAGGAATGAGGATTGAGGATTGAGGATTGAGGATTGAGAATTGAAGATTGAGTATTGGGGATTAAATATTGAGAATTGAGGATTGAGGATTGATGATTGAGGATTGAAGATTGAGGATTGGGGACTGAGTGTTGAGGGTTGAGTGATGAGAATTGATGTTTGTGTATAGAGACTTGAAGATTGCAGGTTGAGTTTTGAGTATTGAAAGGTGTGAATTGATGATATTCTATTGAGGATTGAGGATTGACAACTGATTGTTGAGGTGTGATTTCTGAAGATTGAGGATTCAGGATTGAGGATTCAGGATTGAGGTTTGAGGACTGAGGATTGAGGATTGAGGATTGAGGATTGAGGATTGAGGACTGAGGATTGAAGATTGAGGATTGAGGATTGAGGATGAGGGCTGAGGATTGAGGATTTAGGTTTGAGGACTGAAGACTGAGGATCGAGGATTGAGAATTGAGGATTGAAGATTGAGGATTGAGGATTGAGGATTGAAGATTGAGTATTGATGATTGAAGACTGACGATTGAGGATTGAGGATTGAGGATTGAGGATTGAGGATGAGGGCTGAGGGTTGAGGATTGAGGTTTGAGGACTGAAGACTGAGGATTGAGGATTGAGGATTGAAGATTGAGGATTCAGTATTGAGGATTGAAGATTGAGGATTGAGGATTGAGGATTGAGGATTGACGATGAGGTCTGAGGGTTGAGGATTGAGGTTTGAGGACTGAGGGCTGAGGATTGAGGATTGAGAATTGAGGATTGAGGATTGAGGATTGAGGATTGGGGATTGACGATTGAGGATTGAAGATTGAGGATTGGGTACTGAGGATTGAACATTGAGGATTGAGGATTGAGGGTTGAGGATTGAGGATTGAGGATTGAAGATTGAATATTGATGATTGAAGATTGAGGATTGAGGATTGAGGATTGAGGATTGAGGATTGAGGATGAGGGCTGAGGGTTGAGGATTGAGGTTTGAGGACTGAGGACTGAGGATTGAGGATTGAGGGTTGAAGATTGAGGATTCAGTATTGAGGATTGAAGATTGAGGATTGAGGATTGAGGATTGAGGATTGACGATGAGGTCTGAGGGTTGAGGATTGAGGATTGAGGATTGAGGATTGAGGATGAGAGCTGAGGGTTGAGGATTGTGGTTTGAGGACTGAGGGCTGAGGATTGAGGATTGAGAATTGAGGACTGAGGATTGAGGATTGAGGATTGAGGATTGAGGATTGAGGATTGAGGATTGAGGATTGAGAATTGAAGATTGAGTATTGGGGATTAAAAATTGAGAATTGAGGATTGAGGATTGATGATTGAGGATTGAAGATTGAGGATTGGGGACTGAGTGTTGAGGGTTGAGTGATGAGAATTGATGTTTGTGTATAGAGACTTGAAGATTGCAGGTTGAGTTTTGAGTATTGAAAGGTGTGAATTGATGATATTCTATTGAGGATTGAGGATTGACAACTGATTGTTGATGTCTGAGGTCTGAAGATTGAGGATTCAGGATTGAGGATTTAGGATTGAGGTTTGAGGAATGAGGATTGAGGATTGAGTATTGAGGATTGAGGATGGAGGACTGAGGATTGAAGATTGAGGATTGAGGATTGAGGATGAGGGCTGAGGGTTGAGGATTGAGGTTTGAGGACTGAAGACTGAGGATCGAGGATTGTGAATTGAGGATTGACGGTTGAGGATTGAGGATTGAGGATTGAAGATTGAGGATAGGGTATTGAGGATTGAACATTGACGATTGAGGGTTGAGGATTGAGGATTGAGGATTGAGGATTGAAGATTGAATATTGATGATTGAAGATTGAGGATTGAGGACTGAGGGTTGAGGCCTGAGGACGAGGACTGAGGGCTGAGTATTGATGTTTGTGGTCTGAGGATTGTGGATTGAGGATTGAGGATTGAGGATTGAGTATTGAGGATTGAGGATTGAAGACTGAGGATTGAAGATTGAGGATTGAGGATTGAGGATGAGGGCTGAGGATTGAGGATTGAGGTTTGAGGACTGAAGACTGAGGATCGAGGATTGAGAATTGAGGATTGAAGATTGAGGATTGAGGATTGAGGATTGAACATTGAGTATTGATGATTGAAGACTGACGATTGAGGATTGAGGATTGAGGATTGAGGATTGAGGATTGAGGATTGAAGATTGAGTATTGAGGTTGAAGATTGAGGACTGAGGATTGAGGATTGCGGATTGAGGATTGAAGTCTGAGGATGAGGGCTGAGGGTTGAGGATTGACGTTTGAGGACTGAGGGCTGAGGATTGAGGATTGAGAATTGAGGATTGAGGATTGAGGATTGAAGATTGAGGATTGGGTATTGAGGACTGAGTGTTGAGGGTTGAGTGATGAGAATTGATGTTTGTGGATAGAGATTTGAAGATCGCAGATTGAGTATTGCGTATTGAAAACTCTGAACTGAGGATATTCTATTGCGGATTGAGGATTGACAGCTGATTGTTGAGGACTGAGTGCTGAAGATTGAGGATTCAGGATTGAGGATTGAGGATTGAGGATGAGGGCTGAGGGTTGAGGATTGAGGTTTGAGGACTGAGGACTGAGGATTGAGGATTGAGGATTGAAGATTGAGGATTCAGTATTGAGGATTGAAGATTGAGGATTGAGGATTGAGGATTGAGGATTGACGATGAGGTCTGAGGGTTGAGGATTGAGGATTGAGGATTGAGGATAGAGGATGAGGGCTGAGGGTTGAGGATTGTGGTTTGAGGACTGAGGGCTGAGGGTTGAGGATTGAGAATTGAGGACTGAGGATTGAGGATTGAGGATTGAGGAATGAGGATTGAGGATTGAGGATTGAGGATTGAGAATTGAAGATTGAGTATTGGGGATTAAATATTGAGAATTGAGGATTGAGGATTGATGATTGAGGATTGAAGATTGAGGATTGGGGACTGAGTGTTGAGGGTTGAGTGATGAGAATTGATGTTTGTGTATAGAGACTTGAAGATTGCAGGTTGAGTTTTGAGTATTGAAAGGTGTGAATTGATGATATTCTATTGAAGATTGAGGATTGACAACTGATTGTTGATGTCTGAGGTCTGAAGATTGAGGATTCAGGATTGAGGATTTAGGATTGAGGTTTGAGGACTGAGGATTGAGGATTGAGTATTGAGGATTGAGGATGGAGGACTGAGGGTTGAAGATTGAGGATTGAGGATTGAGGATGAGGGCTGAGGGTTGAGGATTGAGGTGTGAGGACTGAAGACTGAGGATCGAGGATTGTGAATTGAGGATTGACGGTTGAGGATTGAGGATTGAGGATTGAAGATTGAGGATAGGGTATTGAGGATTGAACATTGACGATTGAGGGTTGAGGATTGAGGATTGAGGATTGAGGATTGAAGATTGAATATTGATGATTGAAGATTGAGGATTGAGGATTGAGGGTTGAGGATTGAGGACGAGGACTGAGGGCTGAGTATTGATGTTTGTGGTCTGAGGATTGTGGATTGAGGATTGAGGATTGAGGATTGAGTATTGAGGATTGAGGATTGAAGACTGAGGATTGAAGATTGAGGATTGAGGATTGAGGATGAGGGCTGAGGATTGAGGATTGAGGTTTGAGGACTGAAGACTGAGGATCGAGGATTGAGAATTGAGGATTGAAGATTGAGGATTGAGGATTGAGGATTGAAGATTGAGTATTGATGATTGAAGACTGACGATTGAGGATTGAGGATTGAGGATTGAGGATTGAGGATTGAAGATTGAGTATTGAGGTTGAAGATTGAGGACTGAGGATTGAGGATTGAGGATTGAGGATTGAAGTCTGAGGATGAGGGCTGAGGGTTGAGGATTGACGTTTGAGGACTGAGGGCTGAGGATTGAGGATTGAGAATTGAGGATTGAGGATTGAGGATTGAAGATTGAGGATTGGGTATTGAAGACTGAGTGTTGAGGGTTGAGTGATGAGAATTGATGTTTGTGGATAGAGATTTGAAGATCGCAGATTGAGTATTCCGTATTGAAAACTCTGAACTGAGGATATTCTATTGCGGATTGAGGATTGACAGCTGATTGTTGAGGACTGAGTGCTGAAGATTGAGGATTCAGGATTGAGGATTCAGGATTGTGGTTTGAGGACAGAGGATTGAGGATTGAGGATTGAGGATTGAGGATTGACGATTGAGGATTGAAGATTGAGGATTGGGTACTGATGATTGAACATTGAGGATTGAGGATTGAGGATTGAGGATTGAGGATTGAGGATTGAGGATTGAGGATTGAGGATTGAGGATTGAGGACTGAAGCTTGAGGATTGGGCATTGAGGATTGAAGAATGAGGACTGAAGATTGAGGATTGGGTATTGAGGAATGAAGAATGAGGATTGAGGAATGAGGATTGAGGATTGAGCATGGAAGAAAGAGTATTGAGGATTGAAGATTGAGGATTGGGGATTGAGGATTGAGGATTGAGGATTGAAGATTGAGGATGACGGCTGAGGGTTGAGGATTGAGGTTTGAGGACTGAGGGCTGAGGATTGAGGATTGAGAATTGAGGATTGAGGATTGAGGATTGAGGATTGGGGATTGACGATTGAGGATTGAAGATTGAGGATTGGGTACTGAGGATTGAACATTGAGGGTTGAGGATTGAGGATTGAGGATTGAGGGTTGAGGATTGAGGACGAGGACTGAGGGCTGAGTATTGATGTTTGTGGTCTGAGGATTGTGGATTGAGGATTGAGGATTGAGGATTGAGTATTGAGGATTGAGGATTGAAGTCTGAGGATTGAAGATTGAGGATTGAGGATTGAGGATGAGGGCTGAGGATTGAGGATTGAGGTTTGAGGACTGAAGACTGAGGATCGAGGATTGAGAATTGAGGATTGAAGATTGAGGATTGAGGATTGAGGATTGAAGATTGAGTATTGATGATTGAAGACTGACGATTGAGGATTGAGGATTGAGGATTGAGGATTGAGGATTGAGGATTGAGGATTGAAGATTGAGTATTGAGGTTGAAGATTGAGGACTGAGGATTGAGGATTGAGGATTGAGGATTGAAGTCTGAGGATGAGGGCTGAGGGTTGAGGATTGACGTTTGAGGACTGAGGGCTGAGGATTGGGGATTGAGAATTGAGGATTGAGGATTGAGGATTGAAGATTGAGGATTGGGTATTGAAGACTGAGTGTTGAGGGTTGAGTGATGAGAATTGATGTTTGTGGATAGAGATTTGAAGATCGCAGATTGAGTATTGCGTATTGAAAACTCTGAACTGAGGATATTCTATTGCGGATTGAGGATTGACAGCTGATTGTTGAGGACTGAGTGCTGAAGATTGAGGATTCAGGATTGAGGATTCAGGATTGTGGTTTGAGGACAGAGGATTGAGGATTGAGGATTGAGGATTGAGGATTGACGATTGAGGATTGAAGATTGAGGATTGGGTACTGATGATTGAACATTGAGGATTGAGGATTGAGGATTGAGGATTGAGGATTGAGGATTGAGGATTGAGGATTGAGGATTGAGGATTGAGGACTGAAGATTGAGGATTGGGCATTGAGGATTGAAGAATGAGGACTGAAGATTGAGGATTGGGTATTGAGGAATGAAGAATGAGGATTGAGGAATGAGGATTGAGGATTGAGCATTGAAGAAAGAGTATTGAGGATTGAAGATTGAGGATTGGGGATTGAGGATTGAGGATTGAGGATTGAAGATTGAGGATGACGGCTGAGGGTTGAGGATTGAGGTTTGAGGACTGAGGGCTGAGGATTGAGGATTGAGAATTGAGGATTGAGGATTGAGGATTGAGGATTGGGGATTGACGATTGAGGATTGAAGATTGAGGATTGGGTACTGAGGATTGAACATTGAGGATTGAGGATTGAGGGTTGAGGATTGAGGATTGAGGATTGAGGATTGAAGATTGAATATTGATGATTGAAGATTGAGGATTGACGATTGAGGGTTGAGGACTGAGGACGAGGACTGAGGGCTGAGTATTGATGTTTGTGGTCTGAGGATTGTGGATTGAGGATTGAGGATTGAGGATTGAGTATTGAGGATTGAGGATTGAAGACTGAGGATTGAAGATTGAGGATTGAGGATTGAGGATGAGGGCTGAGGATTGAGGATTGAGGTTTGAGGACTGAAGACTGAGGATCGAGGATTGAGAATTGAGGATTGAAGATTGAGGATTGAGGATTGAGGATTGAAGATTGAGTATTGATGATTGAAGACTGACGATTGAGGATTGAGGATTGAGGATTGAGGATTGAGTATTGAGGATTGAAGATTGAGTATTGAGGTTGAAGATTGAGGACTGAGGATTGAGGATTGAGGATTGAGGATTGAAGTCTGAGGATGAGGGCTGAGGGTTGAGGATTGACGTTTGAGGACTGAGGGCTGAGGATTGAGGATTGAGAATTGAGGATTGAGGATTGAGGATTGAAGATTGAGGATTGGGTATTAAGGACTGAGTGTTGAGGGTTGAGTGATGAGAATTGATGTTTGTGGATAGAGATTTGAAGATCGCAGATTGAGTATTGCGTATTGAAAACTCTGAACTGAGGATATTCTATTGCGGATTGAGGATTGACAGCTGATTGTTGAGGACTGAGTGCTGAAGATTGAGGATTCAGGATTGAGGATTGAGGATTGAGGATGAGGGCTGAGGGTTGAGGATTGAGGTTTGAGGACTGAGGACTGAGGATTGAGGATTGAGGATTGAAGATTGAGGATTCAGTATTGAGGATTGAAGATTGAGGATTGAGGATTGAGGATTGAGGATTGACGATGAGGTCTGAGGGTTGAGGATTGAGGATTGAGGATTGAGGATAGAGGATGAGGGCTGAGGGTTGAGGATTGTGGTTTGAGGACTGAGGGCTGAGGGTTGAGGATTGAGAATTGAGGACTGAGGATTGAGGATTGAGGATTGAGGAATGAGGATTGAGGATTGAGGATTGAGGATTGAGAATTGAAGATTGAGTATTGGGGATTAAATATTGAGAATTGAGGATTGAGGATTGATGATTGAGGATTGAAGATTGAGGATTGGGGACTGAGTGTTGAGGGTTGAGTGATGAGAATTGATGTTTGTGTATAGAGACTTGAAGATTGCAGGTTGAGTTTTGAGTATTGAAAGGTGTGAATTGATGATATTCTATTGAAGATTGAGGATTGACAACTGATTGTTGATGTCTGAGGTCTGAAGATTGAGGATTCAGGATTGAGGATTTAGGATTGAGGTTTGAGGACTGAGGATTGAGGATTGAGTATTGAGGATTGAGGATGGAGGACTGAGGGTTGAAGATTGAGGATTGAGGATTGAGGATGAGGGCTGAGGGTTGAGGATTGAGGTGTGAGGACTGAAGACTGAGGATCGAGGATTGTGAATTGAGGATTGACGGTTGAGGATTGAGGATTGAGGATTGAAGATTGAGGATAGGGTATTGAGGATTGAACATTGACGATTGAGGGTTGAGGATTGAGGATTGAGGATTGAGGATTAAAGATTGAATATTGATGATTGAAGATTGAGGATTGAGGATTGAGGGTTGAGGATTGAGGACGAGGACTGAGGGCTGAGTATTGATGTTTGTGGTCTGAGGATTGTGGATTGAGGATTGAGGATTGAGGATTGAGTATTGAGGATTGAGGATTGAAGACTGAGGATTGAAGATTGAGGATTGAGGATTGAGGATGAGGGCTGAGGATTGAGGATTGAGGTTTGAGGACTGAAGACTGAGGATCGAGGATTGAGAATTGAGGATTGAAGATTGAGGATTGAGGATTGAGGATTGAAGATTGAGTATTGATGATTGAAGACTGACGATTGAGGATTGAGGATTGAGGATTGAGGATTGAGGATTGAGGATTGAGGATTGAGGATTGAGGATTGAAGATTGAGTATTGAGGTTGAAGATTGAGGACTGAGGATTGAGGATTGAGGATTGAGGATTGAAGTCTGAGGATGAGGGCTGAGGGTTGAGGATTGACGTTTGAGGACTGAGGGCTGAGGATTGAGGATTGAGAATTGAGGATTGAGGATTGAGGATTGAAGATTGAGGATTGGGTATTGAAGACTGAGTGTTGAGGGTTGGGTGATGAGAATTGATGTTTGTGGATAGAGATTTGAAGATCGCAGATTGAGTATTCCGTATTGAAAACTCTGAACTGAGGATATTCTATTGCGGATTGAGGATTGACAGCTGATTGTTGAGGACTGAGTGCTGAAGATTGAGGATTCAGGATTGAGGATTCAGGATTGTGGTTTGAGGACAGAGGATTGAGGATTGAGGATTGAGGATTGAGGATTGACGATTGAGGATTGAAGATTGAGGATTGGGTACTGATGATTGAACATTGAGGATTGAGGATTGAGGATTGAGGATTGAGGATTGAGGATTGAGGATTGAGGATTGAGGATTGAGGATTGAGGACTGAAGCTTGAGGATTGGGCATTGAGGATTGAAGAATGAGGACTGAAGATTGAGGATTGGGTATTGAGGAATGAAGAATGAGGATTGAGGAATGAGGATTGAGGATTGAGCATTGAAGAAAGAGTATTGAGGATTGAAGATTGAGGATTGGGGATTGAGGATTGAGGATTGAGGATTGAAGATTGAGGATGACGGCTGAGGGTTGAGGATTGAGGTTTGAGGACTGAGGGCTGAGGATTGAGGATTGAGAATTGAGGATTGAGGATTGAGGATTGAGGATTGGGGATTGACGATTGAGGATTGAAGATTGAGGATTGGGTACTGAGGATTGAACATTGAGGGTTGAGGATTGAGGATTGAGGATTGAGGATTGAAGATTGAATATTGATGATTGAAGATTGAGGCTTGAGGATTGAGGGTTGAGGATTGAGGACGAGGACTGAGGGCTGACTATTGATGTTTGTGGTCTGAGGATTGTGGATTGAGGATTGAGGATTGAGGATTGAGTATTGAGGATTGAGGATTGAAGACTGAGGATTGAAGATTGAGGATTGAGGATTGAGGATGAGGGCTGAGGATTGAGGATTGAGGTTTGAGGACTGAAGACTGAGGATCGAGGATTGAGAATTGAGGATTGAAGATTGAGGATTGAGGATTGAAGATTGAGTATTGATGATTGAAGACTGACGATTGAGGATTGAGGATTGAGGATTGAGGATTGAGGATTGAGGATTGAGGATTGAAGATTGAGTATTGAGGTTGAAGATTGAGGACTGAGGATTGAGGATTGAGGATTGAGGATTGAAGTCTGAGGATGAGGGCTGAGGGTTGAGGATTGACGTTTGAGGACTGAGGGCTGAGGATTGGGGATTGAGAATTGAGGATTGAGGATTGAGGATTGAAGATTGAGGATTGGGTATTGAAGACTGAGTGTTGAGGGTTGAGTGATGAGAATTGATGTTTGTGGATAGAGATTTGAAGATCGCAGATTGAGTATTGCGTATTGAAAACTCTGATCTGAGGATATTCTATTGCGGATTGAGGATTGACAGCTGATTGTTGAGGACTGAGTGCTGAAGATTGAGGATTCAGGATTGAGGATTCAGGATTGTGGTTTGAGGACAGAGGATTGAGGATTGAGGATTGAGGATTGAGGATTGACGATTGAGGATTGAAGATTGAGGATTGGGTACTGATGATTGAACATTGAGGATTGAGGACTGAGGATTGAGGATTGAGGATTGAGGATTGAGGATTGAGGATTGAGGATTGAGGATTGAGGACTGAAGATTGAGGATTGGGCATTGAGGATTGAAGAATGAGGACTGAAGATTGAGGATTGGGTATTGAGGAATGAAGAATGAGGATTGAGGAATGAGGATTGAGGATTGAGCATTGAAGAAAGAGTATTGAGGATTGAAGATTGAGGATTGGGGATTGAGGATTGAGGATTGAGGATTGAAGATTGAGGATGACGGCTGAGGGTTGAGGATTGAGGTTTGAGGACTGAGGGCTGAGGATTGAGGATTGAGAATTGAGGATTGAGGATTGAGGATTGAGGATTGGGGATTGACGATTGAGGATTGAAGATTGAGGATTGGGTACTGAGGATTGAACATTGAGGATTGAGGATTGAGGGTTGAGGATTGAGGATTGAGGATTGAGGATTGAAGATTGAATATTGATGATTGAAGATTGAGGATTGACGATTGAGGGTTGAGGACTGAGGACGAGGACTGAGGGCTGAGTATTGATGTTTGTGGTCTGAGGATTGTGGATTGAGGATTGAGGATTGAGGATTGAGTATTGAGGATTGAGGATTGAAGACTGAGGATTGAAGATTGAGGATTGAGGATTGAGGATGAGGGCTGAGGATTGAGGATTGAGGTTTGAGGACTGAAGACTGAGGATCGAGGATTGAGAATTGAGGATTGAAGATTGAGGATTGAGGATTGAGGATTGAAGATTGAGTATTGATGATTGAAGACTGACGATTGAGGATTGAGGATTGAGGATTGAGGATTGAGTATTGAGGATTGAAGATTGAGTATTGAGGTTGAAGACTGAGGACTGAGGATTGAGGATTGAGGATTGAGGATTGAAGTCTGAGGATGAGGGCTGAGGGTTGAGGATTGACGTTTGAGGACTGAGGGCTGAGGATTGAGGATTGAGAATTGAGGATTGAGGATTGAGGATTGAAGATTGAGGATTGGGTATTAAGGACTGAGTGTTGAGGGTTGAGTGATGAGAATTGATGTTTGTGGATAGAGATTTGAAGATCGCAGATTGAGTATTGCGTATTGAAAACTCTGAACTGAGGATATTCTATTGCGGATTGAGGATTGACAGCTGGCTGTTGAGGACTGAGTGCTGAAGATTGAGGATTCAGGATTGAGGATTCAGGATTGTGGTTTGAGGACAGAGGATTGAGGATTGAGGATTGAGGATTGACGATTGAGGATTGAAGATTGAGGATTGGGTACTGAGGATTGAACATTGAGGATTGAGGATTGAGGATTGAGGATTGAGGATTGAGGATTGAGGATTGAGGATTGAGGATTGAGGATTGAGGACTGAAGATTGAGGATTGGGCATTGAGGATTGAAGAATGAGGACTGAAGATTGAGGATTGGGTATTGAGGAATGAAGAATGAGGATTGAGGAATGAGGATTGAGGATTGAGCATTGAAGAAAGAGTATTGAGGATTGAAGATTGAGGATTGGGGATTGAGGATTGAGGATTGAGGATTGAAGATTGAGGATGACGGCTGAGGGTTGAGGATTGAGGTTTGGGGACTGAGGGCTGAGGATTGAGGATTGAGAATTGAGGATTGAGGATTGAGGATTGAGGATTGGGGATTGACGATTGAGGATTGAAGATTGAGGATTGGGTACTGAGGATTGAACATTGAGGATTGAGGATTGAGGGTTGAGGATTGAGGATTGAGGATTGAAGATTGAATATTGATGATTGAAGATTGAGGATTGAGGATTGAGGATTGAGGATTGAGGATTGAGGATTGAGGATCGAGGATTGAAGATTGAGGATGAGGGCTGAGGGTTGAGGATTGAGGTTTGAGGACTGAGGGCTGAGGATTGAGGATTGAGAATTGAGGACTGAGGATTGAGGATTGAGGATTGAGGATTGAGGATTGAGGATTGAGGATTGATGATTGAGGATTGAAGATTGAGGATTGGGGACTTAGTGTTGAGGGTTGAGTGATGAGAATTGATGTTTGTGGATAGAGATTTGAAGATTGCAGGTTGAGTTTTGAGTATTGAAAGGTGTGAATTGATGATATTCTATTGAGGATTGAGGATTGACAGCTGATTGTTGATGTCTGAGGTCTGAAGGTTGAGGATTCAGGATTGAGGATTCAGGATTGAGGTTTGAGGACTGAGGATTGAGGATTGAGGATTGAGGATTGAGGATTGAGGACTGAGGATTGAAGATTGAGGATTGAGGATTGAGGATGAGGGCTGAGGGTTGAGGATTGAGGTTTGAGGACTGAAGACTGAGGATCGAGGATTGAGAATTGAGGATTCACGATTGAGGATTGAGGATTGAAGATTGAGTATTGGGGATTAAAGATTGTGAATTGAGGATTGAGGATTGATGATTGAGGATGGAAGATTGACGATTGAGGATTGAGGATTGAGGATTGAGGATTGAGGATTGAGGATTGAAGATTGAGTATTGAGGATTGAAGATTGAGGATTGAGGATTGAGGATTGAGGATTGATGATTGAAGTTTGAGGACGAGGGCTGAGGGTTGAGGATTGAGGTTTGAGGAATGAGGGCTGAGGATTGAGGATTGAGAATTGAGGATTGAGGATTGAGGATTGAAGATTGAGGATTCAGTATTGAGGATTGAAGATTGAGGATTGAGGATTGAGGATTGAGGATTGAGGATTGACGATGAGGTCTGAAGGTTGAGGATTGAGGATTGAGGATTGAGGATTGAGGATGAGGGCTGATGGTTGAGGATTGAGGTTTGAGGGCTGAGGGCTGAGGATTGAGGATTGAGAATTGAGGACTGAGGATTGAGGATTGAGGATTGAGGATTGAGGATTGAGGATTGAGGATTGAGGATTCAGGATTGAGAATTGAAGATTGAGTATTGGGGATTAAAAATTGAGAATTGAGGATTGAGGATTGATGATTGAGGATTGAAGATTGAGGATTGGGGACTGAGTGTTCAGGGTTGAGTGATGAGAATTGATGTTTGTGGATAGAGATTTGAAGATTGCAGGTTGAGTTTTGAGTATTGAAAGCTGTGAATTGATGATATTCTATTGAGGATTGAGGATTGACAACTGATTGTTGATGTCTGAGGTCTGAAGATTGAGGATTCAGGATTGAGGATTCAGGATTGAGGTTTGAGGACTGAGGATTGAGGATTGAGGATTGAGGATTGTGGATGGAGGACTGAGGATTGAAGATTGAAGATTGAGGATTGAGGATGAGGGCTGAGGGTTGAGGACTGTGGTTTGAGGACTGAAGACTGAGGATCGAGGATTGAGAATTGAGGATTGACGATTGAGGATTGAGGATTGAAGATTGAGTATTGGGGATTAAAGATTGTGAATTGAGGATTGAGGATTGATGATTGAGGATGGAAGATTGACGATTGAGGATTGAGGATTGAGGATTGAGGATTGAGGATTGAGGATTGAAGATTGAGTATTGAGGATTGAAGATTGAGGATTGAGGATTGAGGATTGAGGATTGAGGATTGAAGTTTGAGGACGAGGGCTGAGGGTTGAGGATTGAGGGTTGAGGAATGAGGGCTGAGGATTGAGGATTGAGAATTGAGAATTGAGGATTGAGGATTGAAGATTGAGGATTCAGTATTGAGGATTGAAGATTGAGGATTGAGGATTGAGGATTGAGGATTGAGGATTGACGATGAGGTCTGAGGGTTGAGGATTGAGGATTGAGGATTGAGGATTGAGGATGAGGGCTGATGGTTGAGGATTGAGGTTTGAGGACTGAGTGCTGAGGATTGAGGATTGAGAATTGAGGACTGAGGATTGAGGATTGAGGATTGAGGATTGAGGATTGAGGATTGAGGATTGAGGATTCAGGATTGAGAATTGAAGATTGAGTATTGGGGATTAAAAATTGAGAATTGAGGATTGAGGATTGATGATTGAGGATTGAAGATTGAGGATTGGGGACTGAGTGTTCATGGTTGAGTGATGAGAATTGATGTTTGTGGATAGAGATTTGAAGATTGCAGGTTGAGTTTTGAGTATTGAAAGCTGTGAATTGATGATATTCTATTGAGGACTGAGGATTGACAACTGATTGTTGATGTCTGAGGCCTGAAGATTGATGATTCAGGATTGAGGATTCAGGGTTGAGGTTTGAGGACTGAGGATTGAGGATTGAGGATTGAGGATTGTGGATGGAGGACTGAGGATTGAAGATTGAGGATTGAGGATTGAGGATGAGGGCTGAGGGTTGAGGACTGTGGTTTGAGGACTGAAGACTGAGGATCGAGGATTGAGAATTGAGGATTGACGATTGAGGATTGAGGATTGAGGATTGAGGATTGAAGATTGAGGATTGAGGATTGAGGATTGAGGATTGAGGATTGAGGATTGAGGATTGAGGATTGAGGACTGAGGATTGAAGATTGAGGATTGAGGATTGAGGATGAGGGCTGAGGGTTGAGAATTGAGGTTTGAGGACTGAAGACTAAGGATCGAGGATTGAGAATTGAGGGTTGACGATTGAGGATTGAGGATTGAGGATTGAAGATTGAGTATTGAGGATTGAAGACTGACGATTGAGGATTCAGGATTGAGGATTGAGGATTGAGGATTGAGGATTGAGGATTGAAGATTGAGTATTGAGGATTGAAGATTGAAGATTGAGGATTGAGGATTGAGGATTGAGGATTGAAATTTGACGATTGATGATTGAGGATTGAGGATTGAGTATTGAAGATTGAATATTGATGATTGAAGATTGAGGATTGAGGATTGAGGGTTGTGGGAAGAGGACGAGGACTGAGGGCTGAGTATTGATGTTTGAGGTCTGTGGATTGAGGATTGAGGATTGAGAATTGAGGATCGAGGATTCAGGACTGAAGATTGAGGATTGGGTATTGAGGATTGAAGAATGAGGATAGAGGATTGAGGATTGAGGATTGAGGATCGAAGAAAGAGTATTGAGGATTGAAGATTGAGGATTGGGGATTGAGGATTGAGGATTGAGGATTGAAGATTGAGGATGAGGGCTGAGGGTTGAGGATTGAGGTTTGAGGACTGAGGGCTGAGGATTGAGGATTGAGAATTGAGGATTGAGGATTGAGGATTGAGGATTGAGGATTGAGGATTGAGGATTGAGGATTGAGGATTGAGGACTGAGGATTGAAGATTGAGTATTGGGGATTAAAGATTGAGAATTGAGGATTGAGGATTGATGATTGAGGATTGAAGATTGAGGATTGGGGACTGAGTGTTGAGGGTTGAGTGATGACAATTGATGTTTGTGGATAGAGATTTGAAGATTGCAGGTTGAGTTTTGAGTATTGAAAGGTGTGAATTGATGATATTCTATTGAGGATTGAGGATTGACAACTGATTGTTGAGGTCTGATTTCTGAAGGTTGAGGGTACAGGATTGAGGATTCAGGATTGAGGTTTGAGGACTGAGGATTGAGGATTGAGGATTGAGGATTGAGGATTGAGGACTGAGGATTGAGGATTGACGATTGAGGATTGAGGATGATGGCTGAGGATTGAGGATTGAGGTTTGAGGACTGAAGACTGAGGATCGAGGATTGAGAATTGAGGATTGACGATTGAGGATTGAGGATTGAGGATTGAAGATTGAGTATTGAGGATTGAAGACTGACGATTTAGGATTGAGGATTGAGGATTGAGAATTGAGGATTGAGGATTGAAGATTGAGTATTGAGGATTGAAGATTGAGGATTGAGGATTGAGGATTGAGGATTGAGGATTGAAGTTTGAGGATGAGGGCTGAGGGTTGAGGATTGACGTTTGAGGACTGAGGGCTGAGGATTGAGGATTGAGAATTGAGGATTCAGGATTGAGGATTGAAGATTGAGGATTGAGTATTGAGGATTGAAGATTGAGGATTGAGGATTGAGCATTGAGGGTTGTGGATTGAGGACGAGTAATGAGGGCTGAGTATTGATGTTTGAGGTCTGAGGATTGAGGATTGAGGATTGAGAATTGAGGATTGAGGATTGAGGATTCAAGATTGAGGATTGGGTATTGAGGATTGAAGAATGAGGATTGAGGATTGAGGATTGAGGATTGAGGATTGAGGATTGAGGATTGAGGATTGAGGATTGAGTATTGAGGATTGAAGATTGAGGATTGGGGACTGAGGATTGAAGACTGAGGATTGAGGATTGAGTATTGAGGATTGAGGATTGAGGATTGAAGATTCAGTATTGAGGATTGAAGATTGAGAATTGAGGATTGAGGATTGAGCATTGAGGACTGAGTGTTGAGTGGTGAGTGATGAGAATTGATGATTGTGTATACAGGTTTGAAGATTGCAGATTGAGTATTGTGTATTGAAAACTGTGAATTGAGGATATTCTATTGAGGATTGAGGATTGACAACTGATTGTTGATGACTGAGCGCTAAAGATTGAGGATTCAGGAATGCGGATTCACAATTGAGGTTCGAGGACTGAGGATTGAGGATTGAAGACTGAGTATTGAGGATTGAAGATTGAGGATTGAGGATTGAGGATTGAGGATTGAGGATTGACGTTTGAGGACTGAGGGCTGAGGATTGAGGATTGAGAATTGAGGATTGAGGATTGAGGATTGAAGATTGAGGATTGAGTATTCAGGATTGAAGATTGAGGATTGAGGATTGAGGATTGAGGATTGAGGATTGAGGATGAGGGCTGAGGGTTGAGGATTGAGGTTTGAGGACTGAGGACTGAGGATTGAGGATTGAGAATTGAGGATTGAGGATTGAGGATTGAAGATTGAGGATTGGGTATAGAGGATTGAACATTGAGGATTGAGTATTGAGTATTGTGTATTGAGGATTGAGGATTGAAAATTCAGTATTGAGGATTGAAGATTGAGAATTGAGGATTGAGGATTGAGCATTGAGGACTGCGTGTTGAGGGTTGAGTGATGAGAATTGATGATTGTGGATAGAGGTTTGAAGATTGCAGATTGAGTATTGAGTATTGAAAACTGTGAATTGAGGATATTCTATTGAGGATTGAGGATTGACAACTGAATGTTGATGACTGAGGGCTGAAGATTGACGATTCAGGAATGAGGATTCAGAATTGAGGTTCGAAGACTGAGGATTGAGGGTTGAAGATTGAGTATTGAGGATTGAAGATTGAGGATTGAGGATTGAGGATTGACGATTGGGGACTGAGGATTGAGGATTGAGGATTGAAGATTGAGGATTGGGGACTGAGTGTTCGGGGTTGAGTGATGAGAATTGAGGTTTGTGGATAGAGATTTGAAGATTGCAGACTGACGATTGCGTATTGAAAACTCTGAACTGAGGATATTCTATTGAGGATTGAGGATTGACAACTGATTGTTGAGGACTGAGTGCTGAAGATTGAGGATTCAGGATTGAGGATTCAGGATTGTGGTTTGAGGACTGAGGATGGAGGATTGAGGATTGACGATTGAGGATTGAAGATTGAGGATTGAAGATTGAGGATTGGGTATTGAGGATTGAGCATTGAGGATTGAGGATTGAGGATTGAGTATTGAGGATTGAGGATTGAAGATTGAATATTGATGATTGAAGGTTGAGGATTGAGCATTGAGGGTTGTGCATTGAGGACGAGGACTGAGGGCTGAGTAGTGATGTTTGAGGTCTGAGGATTGAGGATTGAGGATTGAGAATTGAGGATTGAGGATTTAGGATTAAAGATTGAGGATTGGGTATTGAGGATTGAAGAATGAGGATTGAGGATTGAGGATTGAGGATTGAGGATTGAAGAAAGAGTATTGAGGATTGAAGATTGAGGATTGGGGATTGAGGATTGAGGATTGAGGATTGAAGATTGAGGATGTGGGCTGAGGGTTGAGGATTGAGGTTTGAGGACTGCGGGCTGAGGATTGAGGGCTGAGAATTGAGGATTGAGGATTGAGGATTGAGGGTTGAGGATTGAGGATTGAGGATTGAAGATTGAGTATTCAGGATTGAGGATTGAGGATTGAGGATTGAGTATTGAGGATTGAGTATTCAGGATTGAAGATTGACTATTGAGGATTGAGGATTGAGTATTGAGGATGAGGGCTGAGGGTTGAGGATTGAGGTTTGAGGACTGAGGACTGAGGATTGAGGATTGAGAATTGAGAATTGAGGATTGAGGATTGAAGATTGAGGATTGGGTATTGAGGATTGAAGACTGAGGATTGAGGATTGAGGATTGAAGATTGATAATTGGGGACTGAGTGTTGAGGGTTGATTGATGAGAATTGGTGTTTGTGGATAGAGATATGACGATTGCAGATTGAGTATTGAGTATTGAAAACTGTGAATTGATGATATTCTATTGAGTATTGAGGATTGACAACTGATTGTTGATGTCTGAGGTCTGAAGATTGAGGATTCAGGATTGAGGATTCAGGATTGAGGTTTGAGGACTGAGGATTGAGGATTTAGTATTGAGGATTGGGGATTGAGGATTGAGGAATGAAGATTGAGGATTGAGGATTGAGGATGAGGGCTGAGGATTGAGGATTTAGGTTTGAGGACTGAAGACTGAGGATCGAGGATTGAGAATTGAGGATTGAAGATTGAGGATTGAGGATTGAGGATTGAAGATTGAGTATTGATGATTGAAGACTGACGATTGAGGATTGAGGATTGAGGATTGAGGATTGAGGATGAGGGCTGAGGGTTGAGGATTGAGGTTTGAGGACTGAAGACTGAGGATTGAGGATTGAGGATTGAAGATTGAGGATTCAGTATTGAGGATTGAAGATTGAGGATTGAGGATTGAGGATTGAGGATTGACGATGAGGTCTGAGGGTTGAGGATTGAGGTTTGAGGACTGAGGGCTGAGGATTGAGGATTGAGAATTGAGGATTGAGGATTGAGGATTGAGGATTGGGGATTGACGATTGAGGATTGAAGATTGAGGATTGGGTACTGAGGATTGAACATTGAGGATTGAGGATTGAGGGTTGAGGATTGAGGATTGAGGATTGAAGATTGAATATTGATGATTGAAGATTGAGGATTGAGGATTGAGGATTGAGGATTGAGGATTGAGGATGAGGGCTGAGGGTTGAGGATTGAGGTTTGAGGACTGAGGACTGAGGATTGAGGATTGAGGGTTGAAGATTGAGGATTCAGTATTGAGGATTGAAGATTGAGGATTGAGGATTGAGGATTGAGGATTGACGATGAGGTCTGAGGGTTGAGGATTGAGGATTGAGGATTGAGGATTGAGGATGAGAGCTGAGGGTTGAGGATTGTGGTTTGAGGACTGAGGGCTGAGGATTGAGGATTGAGAATTGAGGACTGAGGATTGAGGATTGAGGATTGAGGATTGAGGATTGAGGATTGAGGATTGAGGATTGAGAATTGAAGATTGAGTATTGGGGATTAAAAATTGAGAATTGAGGATTGAGGATTGATGATTGAGGATTGAAGATTGAGGATTGGGGACTGAGTGTTGAGGGTTGAGTGATGAGAATTGATGTTTGTGTATAGAGACTTGAAGATTGCAGGTTGAGTTTTGAGTATTGAAAGGTGTGAATTGATGATATTCTATTGAGGATTGAGGATTGACAACTGATTGTTGATGTCTGAGGTCTGAAGATTGAGGATTCAGGATTGAGGATTTAGGATTGAGGTTTGAGGAATGAGGATTGAGGATTGAGTATTGAGGATTGAGGATGGAGGACTGAGGATTGAAGATTGAGGATTGAGGATTGAGGATGAGGGCTGAGGGTTGAGGATTGAGGTTTGAGGACTGAAGACTGAGGATCGAGGATTGTGAATTGAGGATTGACGGTTGAGGATTGAGGATTGAGGATTGAAGATTCAGGATAGGGTATTGAGGATTGAACATTGACGATTGAGGGTTGAGGATTGAGGATTGAGGATTGAGGATTGAAGATTGAATATTGATGATTGAAGATTGAGGATTGAGGACTGAGGGTTGAGGCCTGAGGACGAGGACTGAGGGCTGAGTATTGATGTTTGTGGTCTGAGGATTGTGGATTGAGGATTGAGGATTGAGGATTGAGTATTGAGGATTGAGGATTGAAGACTGAGGATTGAAGATTGAGGATTGAGGATTGAGGATGAGGGCTGAGGATTGAGGATTGAGGTTTGAGGACTGAAGACTGAGGATCGAGGATTGAGAATTGAGGATTGAAGATTGAGGATTGAGGATTGAGGATTGAACATTGAGTATTGATGATTGAAGACTGACGATTGAGGATTGAGGATTGAGGATTGAGGATTGAGGATTGAGGATTGAAGATTGAGTATTGAGGTTGAAGATTGAGGACTGAGGATTGAGGATTGCGGATTGAGGATTGAAGTCTGAGGATGAGGGCTGAGGGTTGAGGATTGACGTTTGAGGACTGAGGGCTGAGGATTGAGGATTGAGAATTGAGGATTGAGGATTGAGGATTGAAGATTGAGGATTGGGTATTGAGGACTGAGTGTTGAGGGTTGAGTGATGAGAATTGATGTTTGTGGATAGAGATTTGAAGATCGCAGATTGAGTATTGCGTATTGAAAACTCTGAACTGAGGATATTCTATTGCGGATTGAGGATTGACAGCTGATTGTTGAGGACTGAGTGCTGAAGATTGAGGATTCAGGATTGAGGATTGAGGATTGAGGATGAGGGCTGAGGGTTGAGGATTGAGGTTTGAGGACTGAGGACTGAGGATTGAGGATTGAGGATTGAAGATTGAGGATTCAGTATTGAGGATTGAAGATTGAGGATTGAGGATTGAGGATTGAGGATTGACGATGAGGTCTGAGGGTTGAGGATTGAGGATTGAGGATTGAGGATAGAGGATGAGGGCTGAGGGTTGAGGATTGTGGTTTGAGGACTGAGGGCTGAGGGTTGAGGATTGAGAATTGAGGACTGAGGATTGAGGATTGAGGATTGAGGAATGAGGATTGAGGATTGAGGATTGAGGATTGAGAATTGAAGATTGAGTATTGGGGATTAAATATTGAGAATTGAGGATTGAGGATTGATGATTGAGGATTGAAGATTGAGGATTGGGGACTGAGTGTTGAGGGTTGAGTGATGAGAATTGATGTTTGTGTATAGAGACTTGAAGATTGCAGGTTGAGTTTTGAGTATTGAAAGGTGTGAATTGATGATATTCTATTGAAGATTGAGGATTGACAACTGATTGTTGATGTCTGAGGTCTGAAGATTGAGGATTCAGGATTGAGGATTTAGGATTGAGGTTTGAGGACTGAGGATTGAGGATTGAGTATTGAGGATTGAGGATGGAGGACTGAGGGTTGAAGATTGAGGATTGAGGATTGAGGATGAGGGCTGAGGGTTGAGGATTGAGGTGTGAGGACTGAAGACTGAGGATCGAGGATTGTGAATTGAGGATTGACGGTTGAGGATTGAGGATTGAGGATTGAAGATTGAGGATAGGGTATTGAGGATTGAACATTGACGATTGAGGGTTGAGGATTGAGGATTGAGGATTGAGGATTGAAGATTGAATATTGATGATTGAAGATTGAGGATTGAGGATTGAGGGTTGAGGATTGAGGACGAGGACTGAGGGCTGAGTATTGATGTTTGTGGTCTGAGGATTGTGGATTGAGGATTGAGGATTGAGGATTGAGTATTGAGGATTGAGGATTGAAGACTGAGGATTGAAGATTGAGGATTGAGGATTGAGGATGAGGGCTGAGGATTGAGGATTGAGGTTTGAGGACTGAAGACTGAGGATCGAGGATTGAGAATTGAGGATTGAAGATTGAGGATTGAGGATTGAGGATTGAAGATTGAGTATTGATGATTGAAGACTGACGATTGAGGATTGAGGATTGAGGATTGAGGATTGAGGATTGAAGATTGAGTATTGAGGTTGAAGATTGAGGACTGAGGATTGAGGATTGAGGATTGAGGATTGAAGTCTGAGGATGAGGGCTGAGGGTTGAGGATTGACGTTTGAGGGACTGAGGGCTGAGGATTGAGGATTGAGAATTGAGGATTGAGGATTGAGGATTGAAGATTGAGGATTGGGTATTGAAGACTGAGTGTTGAGGGTTGAGTGATGAGAATTGATGTTGGTGGATAGAGATTTGAAGATCGCAGATTGAGTATTCCGTATTGAAAACTCTGAACTGAGGATATTCTATTGCGGATTGAGGATTGACAGCTGATTGTTGAGGACTGAGTGCTGAAGATTGAGGATTCAGGATTGAGGATTCAGGATTGTGGTTTGAGGACAGAGGATTGAGGATTGAGGATTGAGGATTGAGGATTGACGATTGAGGATTGAAGATTGAGGATTGGGTACTGATGATTGAACATTGAGGATTGAGGATTGAGGATTGAGGATTGAGGATTGAGGATTGAGGATTGAGGATTGAGGATTGAGGATTGAGGACTGAAGCTTGAGGATTGGGCATTGAGGATTGAAGAATGAGGACTGAAGATTGAGGATTGGGTATTGAGGAATGAAGAATGAGGATTGAGGAATGAGGATTGAGGATTGAGCATGGAAGAAAGAGTATTGAGGATTGAAGATTGAGGATTGGGGATTGAGGATTGAGGATTGAGGATTGAAGATTGAGGATGACGGCTGAGGGTTGAGGATTGAGGTTTGAGGACTGAGGGCTGAGGATTGAGGATTGAGAATTGAGGATTGAGGATTGAGGATTGAGGATTGGGGATTGACGATTGAGGATTGAAGATTGAGGATTGGGTACTGAGGATTGAACATTGAGGGTTGAGGATTGAGGATTGAGGATTGAGGGTTGAGGATTGAGGACGAGGACTGAGGGCTGAGTATTGATGTTTGTGGTCTGAGGATTGTGGATTGAGGATTGAGGATTGAGGATTGAGTATTGAGGATTGAGGATTGAAGTCTGAGGATTGAAGATTGAGGATTGAGGATTGAGGATGAGGGCTGAGGATTGAGGATTGAGGTTTGAGGACTGAAGACTGAGGATCGAGGATTGAGAATTGAGGATTGAAGATTGAGGATTGAGGATTGAGGATTGAAGATTGAGTATTGATGATTGAAGACTGACGATTGAGGATTGAGGATTGAGGAATGAGGATTGAGGATTGAGGATTGAGGATTGAAGATTGAGTATTGAGGTTGAAGATTGAGGACTGAGGATTGAGGATTGAGGATTGAGGATTGAAGTCTGAGGATGAGGGCTGAGGGTTGAGGATTGACGTTTGAGGACTGAGGGCTGAGGATTGGGGATTGAGAATTGAGGATTGAGGATTGAGGATTGAAGATTGAGGATTGGGTATTGAAGACTGAGTGTTGAGGGTTGAGTGATGAGAATTGATGTTTGTGGATAGAGATTTGAAGATCGCAGATTGAGTATTGCGTATTGAAAACTCTGAACTGAGGATATTCTATTGCGGATTGAGGATTGACAGCTGATTGTTGAGGACTGAGTGCTGAAGATTGAGGATTCAGGATTGAGGATTCAGGATTGTGGTTTGAGGACAGAGGATTGAGGATTGAGGATTGAGGATTGAGGATTGACGATTGAGGATTGAAGATTGAGGATTGGGTACTGATGATTGAACATTGAGGATTGAGGATTGAGGATTGAGGATTGAGGATTGAGGATTGAGGATTGAGGATTGAGGATTGAGGATTGAGGACTGAAGATTGAGGATTGGGCATTGAGGATTGAAGAATGAGGACTGAAGATTGAGGATTGGGTATTGAGGAATGAAGAATGAGGATTGAGGAATGAGGATTGAGGATTGAGCATTGAAGAAAGAGTATTGAGGATTGAAGATTGAGGATTGGGGATTGAGGATTGAGGATTGAGGATTGAAGATTGAGGATGACGGCTGAGGGTTGAGGATTGAGGTTTGAGGACTGAGGGCTGAGGATTGAGGATTGAGAATTGAGGATTGAGGATTGAGGATTGAGGATTGGGGATTGACGATTGAGGATTGAAGATTGAGGATTGGGTACTGAGGATTGAACATTGAGGATTGAGGATTGAGGGTTGAGGATTGAGGATTGAGGATTGAGGATTGAAGATTGAATATTGATGATTGAAGATTGAGGATTGACGATTGAGGGTTGAGGACTGAGGACGAGGACTGAGGGCTGAGTATTGATGTTTGTGGTCTGAGGATTGTGGATTGAGGATTGAGGATTGAGGATTGAGTATTGAGGATTGAGGATTGAAGACTGAGGATTGAAGATTGAGGATTGAGGATTGAGGATGAGGGCTGAGGATTGAGGATTGAGGTTTGAGGACTGAAGACTGAGGATCGAGGATTGAGAATTGAGGATTGAAGATTGAGGATTGAGGATTGAGGATTGAAGATTGAGTATTGATGATTGAAGACTGACGATTGAGGATTGAGGATTGAGGATTGAGAATTGAGTATTGAGGATTGAAGATTGAGTATTGAGGTTGAAGATTGAGGACTGAGGATTGAGGATTGAGGATTGAGGATTGAAGTCTGAGGATGAGGGCTGAGGGTTGAGGATTGACGTTTGAGGACTGAGGGCTGAGGATTGAGGATTGAGAATTGAGGATTGAGGATTGAGGATTGAAGATTGAGGATTGGGTATTAAGGACTGAGTGTTGAGGGTTGAGTGATGAGAATTGATGTTTGTGGATAGAGATTTGAAGATCGCAGATTGAGTATTGCGTATTGAAAACTCTGAACTGAGGATATTCTATTGCGGATTGAGGATTGACAGCTGATTGTTGAGGACTGAGTGCTGAAGATTGAGGATTCAGGATTGAGGATTGAGGATTGAGGATGAGGGCTGAGGGTTGAGGATTGAGGTTTGAGGACTGAGGACTGAGGATTGAGGATTGAGGATTGAAGATTGAGGATTCAGTATTGAGGATTGAAGATTGAGGATTGAGGATTGAGGATTGAGGATTGACGATGAGGTCTGAGGGTTGAGGATTGAGGATTGAGGATTGAGGATAGAGGATGAGGGCTGAGGGTTGAGGATTGTGGTTTGAGGACTGAGGGCTGAGGGTTGAGGATTGAGAATTGAGGACTGAGGATTGAGGATTGAGGATTGAGGAATGAGGATTGAGGATTGAGGATTGAGGATTGAGAATTGAAGATTGAGTATTGGGGATTAAATATTGAGAATTGAGGATTGAGGATTGATGATTGAGTATTGAAGATTGAGGATTGGGGACTGAGTGTTGAGGGTTGAGTGATGAGAATTGATGTTTGTGTATAGAGACTTGAAGATTGCAGGTTGAGTTTTGAGTATTGAAAGGTGTGAATTGATGATATTCTATTGAAGATTGAGGATTGACAACTGATTGTTGATGTCTGAGGTCTGAAGATTGAGGATTCAGGATTGAGGATTTAGGATTGAGGTTTGAGGACTGAGGATTGAGGATTGAGTATTGAGGATTGAGGATGGAGGACTGAGGGTTGAAGATTGAGGATTGAGGATTGAGGATGAGGGCTGAGGGTTGAGGATTGAGGTGTGAGGACTGAAGACTGAGGATCGAGGATTGTGAATTGAGGATTGACGGTTGAGGATTGAGGATTGAGGATTGAAGATTGAGGATAGGGTATTGAGGATTGAACATTGACGATTGAGGGTTGAGGATTGAGGATTGAGGATTGAGGATTAAAGATTGAATATTGATGATTGAAGATTGAGGATTGAGGATTGAGGGTTGAGGATTGAGGACGAGGACTGAGGGCTGAGTATTGATGTTTGTGGTCTGAGGATTGTGGATTGAGGATTGAGGATTGAGGATTGAGTATTGAGGATTGAGGATTGAAGACTGAGGATTGAAGATTGAGGATTGAGGATTGAGGATGAGGGCTGAGGATTGAGGATTGAGGTTTGAGGACTGAAGACTGAGGATCGAGGATTGAGAATTGAGGATTGAAGATTGAGGATTGAGGATTGAGGATTGAAGATTGAGTATTGATGATTGAAGACTGACGATTGAGGATTGAGGATTGAGGATTGAGGATTGAGGATTGAGGATTGAGGATTGAGGATTGAAGATTGAGTATTGAGGTTGAAGATTGAGGACTGAGGATTGAGGATTGAGGATTGAGGATTGAAGTCTGAGGATGAGGGCTGAGGGTTGAGGATTGACGTTTGAGGACTGAGGGCTGAGGATTGAGGATTGAGAATTGAGGATTGAGGATTGAGGATTGAAGATTGAGGATTGGGTATTGAAGACTGAGTGTTGAGGGTTGAGTGATGAGAATTGATGTTTGTGGATAGAGATTTGAAGATCGCAGATTGAGTATTCCGTATTGAAAACTCTGAACTGAGGATATTCTATTGCGGATTGAGGATTGACAGCTGATTGTTGAGGACTGAGTGCTGAAGATTGAGGATTCAGGATTGAGGATTCAGGATTGTGGTTTGAGGACAGAGGATTGAGGATTGAGGATTGAGGATTGAGGATTGACGATTGAGGATTGAAGATTGAGGATTGGGTACTGATGATTGAACATTGAGGATTGAGGATTGAGGATTGAGGATTGAGGATTGAGGATTGAGGATTGAGGATTGAGGATTGAGGATTGAGGATTGAGGACTGAAGCTTGAGGATTGGGCATTGAGGATTGAAGAATGAGGACTGAAGATTGAGGATTGGGTATTGAGGAATGAAGAATGAGGATTGAGGAATGAGGATTGAGGATTGAGCATTGAAGAAAGAGTATTGAGGATTGAAGATTGAGGATTGGGGATTGAGGATTGAGGATTGAGGATTGAAGATTGAGGATGACGGCTGAGGGTTGAGGATTGAGGTTTGAGGACTGAGGGCTGAGGATTGAGGATTGAGAATTGAGGATTGAGGATTGAGGATTGAGGATTGGGGATTGACGATTGAGGATTGAAGATTGAGGATTGGGTACTGAGGATTGAACATTGAGGGTTGAGGATTGAGGATTGAGGATTGAGGATTGAAGATTGAATATTGATGATTGAAGATTGAGGATTGAGGATTGAGGGTTGAGGATTGAGGACGAGGACTGAGGGCTGACTATTGATGTTTGTGGTCTGAGGATTGTGGATTGAGGATTGAGGATTGAGGATTGAGTATTGAGGATTGAGGATTGAAGACTGAGGATTGAAGATTGAGGATTGAGGATTGAGGATGAGGGCTGAGGATTGAGGATTGAGGTTTGAGGACTGAAGACTGAGGATCGAGGATTGAGAATTGAGGATTGAAGATTGAGGATTGAGGATTGAGGATTGAAGATTGAGTATTGATGATTGAAGACTGACGATTGAGGATTGAGGATTGAGGATTGAGGATTGAGGATTGAGGATTGAGGATTGAAGATTGAGTATTGAGGTTGAAGATTGAGGACTGAGGATTGAGGATTGAGGATTGAGGATTGAAGTCTGAGGATGAGGGCTGAGGGTTGAGGATTGACGTTTGAGGACTGAGGGCTGAGGATTGGGGATTGAGAATTGAGGATTGAGGATTGAGGATTGAAGATTGAGGATTGGGTATTGAAGACTGAGTGTTGAGGGTTGAGTGATGAGAATTGATGTTTGTGGATAGAGATTTGAAGATCGCAGATTGAGTATTGCGTATTGAAAACTCTGAACTGAGGATATTCTATTGCGGATTGAGGATTGACAGCTGATTGTTGAGGACTGAGTGCTGAAGATTGAGGATTCAGGATTGAGGATTCAGGATTGTGGTTTGAGGACAGAGGATTGAGGATTGAGGATTGAGGATTGAGGATTGACGATTGAGGATTGAAGATTGAGGATTGGGTACTGATGATTGAACATTGAGGATTGAGGACTGAGGATTGAGGATTGAGGATTGAGGATTGAGGATTGAGGATTGAGGATTGAGGATTGAGGACTGAAGATTGAGGATTGGGCATTGAGGATTGAAGAATGAGGACTGAAGATTGAGGATTGGGTATTGAGGAATGAAGAATGAGGATTGAGGAATGAGGATTGAGGATTGAGCATTGAAGAAAGAGTATTGAGGATTGAAGATTGAGGATTGGGGATTGAGGATTGAGGATTGAGGATTGAAGATTGAGGATGACGGCTGAGGGTTGAGGATTGAGGTTTGAGGACTGAGGGCTGAGGATTGAGGATTGAGAATTGAGGATTGAGGATTGAGGATTGAGGATTGGGGATTGACGATTGAGGATTGAAGATTGAGGATTGGGTACTGAGGATTGAACATTGAGGATTGAGGATTGAGGGTTGAGGATTGAGGATTGAGGATTGAGGATTGAAGATTGAATATTGATGATTGAAGATTGAGGATTGACGATTGAGGGTTGAGGACTGAGGACGAGGACTGAGGGCTGAGTATTGATGTTTGTGGTCTGAGGATTGTGGATTGAGGATTGAGGATTGAGGATTGAGTATTGAGGATTGAGGATTGAAGACTGAGGATTGAAGATTGAGGATTGAGGATT